>NW_007249730.1:823350-849671 GCF_000164805.1 Carlito syrichta | reverse complement strand
TACCCCTCTGGGAAATAGCCTCTAATTCCTCCTACCTCTGTATCAACTCACCACGTGCCCTCTATAACAACACTCTTTGTTCGGCCTACACAAACCTCACAGAGGCCCACTTCCTGCCGCCCGGCCTATTTTTGTGGTGCAATGGCACCCTCCTCTCCCAAGCTTCAAACCTAACTCATCCCTGCACAATTGTCATGTTGGTCCCTCAGCTCTCTTTATACACCATGACTGACCTCAGACACTTTTAGCCCCCAGGCATTCACACAAAAGGGCCACCTTCCTCCCGGTTATGGTTGGATTGTCCATCGCATCCGCTTTCACCTCTCTCGGCCTGGCGGAAGGAGCTCTCGGCTACTCATTATGGGCAGTAGAAGACCTACAAAACAAAATCCAAATGGCACTAGACACCACCTCAGAATCCATCAGGTCACTACAAAGACAAATAACTAGCTTAGCACAGGTAACCCTCCAAAACCGTAGAGCCCTAGACCGCCTAACAGTCGAAAAAGGAGGCACCTGCCTCTTCCTCCAGGAAGAATGCTGCTATTATGTCAATGAATCAGGGCTCATTGAACAAAATATCAACAAACTCAATGACATCTCCTCACAGCTTCAATGAACAAAGCCCACTCAAATTAACAGTTGGTTTCCAAACTCCCTCCTCATGTAGCTTCTTCCTATCATTACTCCAGTCATTCTCCTTCTCGGCTTGTGCTCCTTTCTCCCTTGCATTAAAAAATTTCTTCAATCTCAATTCCAAAAAATTTCAAATCAAACCATTAATCAGTTTCTTTTACAGAGTTACAACCTCCTACCCACCGAGGACCCAGGCCTCAACAACCCAAGCCCTACTGCCTCCTAAACCTTCTCGCCCCATTTTTCATTACAGATATGGCTTTCAGGCCTTATTACCTCCAACTCAGGTTTTCAGCATTCCTTGACCATCTTCTTCGTGACAAATGGCTCCTCCGTTTCCCGGACGACTGGCCGGACCAACTTGCATTCTTCTACCTCCAGGGCACTTTCCAAGACTTCCACCCCAGCGAAATTTTTTCTTTCAGTGCCTTCTTATGGGGCCTCATGTGGCTGGTTCTTTCACCCACCTCACTCAACAACACCCTCTGCCAGCAGGAAGTAGCCAGACCAATCAACTCCGCCCCTTTATCCCTTAAACAAAGAGGTGGGAATGAAAGGCCCCAGCCAGCCACAACGAGGAACCCACCCCCTCCAGAAACTAAGCCTAGGCATGGCCTCCACCTAAAATGGCACTCTCGCCTAAGAAGGCACCCAGACAAACTAACATGGAGGCTCGGACAACGCTTTCTGGGTTCTTATTCCACAACAAAGCCCACCGTTCCCATGCCTGCGAAAGCCCCTGACAATCCCAAAAATGCCTCACCTGCTGACCAATAGGTAACTGACAGGTCGCTTTAAGTTTCTATAAAACCTGCCACACCCCTGTCTCCATGCTGCAATCTGATTCTCAGGTTCCGTAGCCACCACCTCATCCCCATTAAATCTCTTGCCCTTAAAGGGTGTTGAGTTTCACTGCGCACCACCATCTTTCACTTGTTAGCTCTGATCTTGGGAAAGTCACTTAAACTCTTACCTCAGTTTCCCCATCAATTATAATGGACCCTAATATTATAATAATAAGCCCATATCCTACAGTGCTGAAAAGTTCATCTCTCAGATATGCCAATATTTTCTTTTACCTCTTTCAAATATCTCCTCAAATATCAATTTTTGAACTGATCCTCCTATATAAAATCATAACTTCCTCCTCTTTTCCCTACTTTTGCAATAAACTTGTTAATAAAAGTATAATATATACACAGAAGCATACACAAAAGTGAGTAATTCATCAAACCAGCATCCAGAACAAGGAATAGAATATAACCAGCATTTCAGAAATTTTATTTATATCCTCCTGCCCAGAGGAAACCACTCTTCTGACTTCTAACATCATATGTTAGTTTTACTTTTTAAAAATTTGTATAAAATGAATCCTATCATTAACTGAGCTAGCTTTAATGTTTTCCTCATCTTGACTAGTCTTTAGAACAGATTTCTCCTTGACTCTAGGCCTCTGACTTTTCTTTTTGCTTAGAACATTTACTTTGGAAAACTTGTAATGGCAAATTCTTTCTCTACCTCCTTTGAAATGTGTATATATTCAGCCAGCCTCTTGCCAGTTTTACAACCCAGAAATGTCTTTTTCAAGGACCTGGGAAGCTATTCCTTTGAAATGCGGTCATCAAGCAAGATAGCACCTCTATGTCCCAGTCTGTTTGGGAGAGTAGAAGTCTAACTTTAAATGGATACCAATTCACATACATAAGAGCCCTAATCACAGAAAAACGTTTGCAAACTCAAATTGTTGTACATATCTCTCTCCTTGTTTTTTTCTTGTTCTGTTGAACTGATTAGGACCTCCAGTAAAATGTGGGATAGCAGTTGTGGTTTTAGGCATCTTTGTCTAATTCCCACTGTCAGTGAGAGATGTAAACATTTCATGACTACATTTTATACTTATTGTAGATTTCTTTTTGTACATACTTTTATCACAGTGAGGAAATTCTATTTTATTCTTAATTTGCTAATTTTTTTATCGTCTTTATTTTTTCAATGTTTCTATTTAATGGTCCAGTCATGTTATTTTTCTCCTTTATTTTGTTAATGTGATAAATTATAATAGTTGATTTCTAACCTTAACCAAATTTATGTTCCTGGAATAAAGCCAATTTACTTGTGATGTGGTATCCTATTTATAAATATCTTGGCATTCATTTATTAATAATTTGCATAGTATTTTATGCATGTTCCTGAAAGAGATGACCTATAACTTTCCTTATTATAAACTTTCTTTTTGAATTTTAATATCAATTTATACTGTCTGGAAATACTAAATACAATGGACTGGGAAATGTTCTTTTTCTCTCTTTTGGAAAAAGTTTGTGTAAGAAGAATTTTGGGAGAAGCCATTAGGGCCTGGTGATTTCTTTGTGGGAGAATCATAGATTTAACTTCTGTAGTGTATGCAGGACAATTCTGGTATTCTAATTTTTTCTGTTCATCTTAGTAAACTTTATTTCCTAAGGAATTTGTTCATTTCATAAATTTTTTAGGATTTATTGAAATAAGGTTATTTTTAGTTTTCTTCTAATTTTCTTTCTGTCTTAGTATATGTAATTTTATATTGGTAATTGTTAGAAAAACTATTTCTTTCCCATTGAAGTATCTTGGGATGCTAGCTGAAAAGCAACCATAATCAACAGTTGTGAAACTCATAAATGTCAGAATTTATGTCTGAACTCTCAGTTCTATTGGATTGATCTGTATTTCTGTTCTTATGCAAGTATCACACTGACTTGGTTACTTAGCCTTGTAGTAAGTTTTGAAATCAAGAAGTGTGTGACCCAACTTTGTTATTTTTCTAGATTATTTAGTTATTGTGGGTTCCTTAAATTTCCATATAAAATTATGAGTACCTTATCAATTTTTCAAGAAAAGCAACTGAGATTTTGATAGAGATTGTACTGATTTTGTAGCTGAACTCAAAGAATATTGCCATCTCAACAATAGAAAGTCTTCTGATTCATGAATATTCTTCTGTAGATCTTTAATTTCTTCCATCAATGCTTTTCTCAGTGTACAAGCCTTGCATTTTTTTTAAAGTTATACTTAAGTATTTTATTCTTTTTGATGCTATTGTAAAGGAATTGCTTCCTTAATTATGTTTTCATAATGTTCATTGCTAGTGCAATGCTTTTTATATTTATCTTGTATCCTACAATGCTAAATATTTTTACAAGTCAAAATTCTATAACACATTTTCTCTATTCATGAGTCTTTTTATTCTGTTTCATACAGAGTATAAACTTATTCAATAAAAAATAAGGTCTATCAAAGATTTTCCATACGTATTAAAATATTACAAAGGTGTAATTATAAGATTTCAAATTAAATCTTGCACATCATTTAAGTTATTATTGGATAATTTATTCAGTTCATCTATTGCTTTTAGTAATAAACATCAAACTATTTTCTTGTGAGCTCTGCCTTCAAAAGCTACAAATCACTAAAAACTTAAGGAGATAAAATTTTTGATGCTTTAGCCAATGAATAATTTCATTAAAGATTTGCAACTGATTGAAATAGCAATTAAAATTTATAGGTTTACAAAAATATCCAATACCATTGTAGGACAGATGAACTGATTTTTTTCAAACATTTCTAAAATGTGATTGATATAGTAAATAATGAGAAACTGAGTATTGCTATGCTGAAGTGGTTTGAGTATTAAGCATTAACTTTGTCCCCAAAAATATTGTAGGTCCATTACTGTGTGTAAATAAAAATATTTTTAAGTTTGGATTTGTACAGCTTGTACTTCGGTTGTTAGAATGTCACACCCTGTTTGCATGCTGCATTAATTATGCAGTAATTACCTTAAATGTTTGATTGCTGAAAGGACTTACAGGACTTAAACATTATATTTATAGAACAGTTTTATTATAGGTTAGAGATACAGTGCAGCAACAGTAGGATAAGAATATGCCTTGAAAAAGGTCTAAAGCAATCCCAATTTCAGGTTCCTTTATCTTCACACTGCTGGACTACACAGGATGTTCTTTGTCTTCAGTTCTTGAATGATCACTGGCAGGTATATAAAACTTGAAGCACCAGGAAGTCCAATCTCTGCATGTGGTGAGGGTCTATTATAGTGAGCTGGTTATATAGGCATATTTTTGCTGTATGATCAGCTATAACCATCAAAACCCCTGGAACCCAATAAAACCAAAGGCAATCACAATACAAAAAAATTGCTAAATCAAATTGATATAGCTAAACAATGGTGACAGGCTGGTATGTCCTGCCTTTGAAATAGCTCTTGAACCCATGATTACAGAACACCATTTGTCTAGAGTTAGTATATTTTGTGGCGTTGGTCAGTACCCTGCTCCAGACAACTCTGGAATTAAGCCTGCAGTGAATTAGACCAACTGAGGTTAAACCATGCAATGCAATCCAACTCAGTGACCCTCAGTCAAAGCCTTTTCATAGTAAATTGTTCTTTAACTGAATTAGTAGAGTTACATCTTTTATAATTGTGATATAGTAGGCAAATCAAGAATATGCAAGTAATCATTTTTATAATAACCCAGGTGGGGGTATCTACTTAAAAAGACAGCTCAACCATCCTATAATTCTTGCATGTTTCTTAGTTTTGTATCAGCTTAACATTTCTCTTGTCACTTTTTTTCTATTATAATTTGGACTCTATAAGTCTGTGCTGATTGGTTAAAAACCATAATTAACTAATTGCTAATAGAGTTTAACTGCTCTTCAGGATAATAATGTTCCACCGGGATCAGGTAGTGAAGAGGCTTGAACTCAATTTCCAAGTACATTTGATTATCTACATCTGTATTATTGTAGGTCTGCTGAAAACTATGAAATTGACCTCACCAGTAATTTGCAGTATGATTACTGATATTAGATATACAATTATAAAACAACTCATAAATCAAGACTATAGTATTCATTGTCCCTTCCCAGCAGATAGAACCCTTTTCCATACAAAATACTATTTTGTACCAGGGTATAAACTAAAGTTCATGTCTGGTTGAATTTGAGATTTCAGGTGTTCTGTGGATATAACCAGGTACCTTCCTTCATTTTACAAGATTGAACTGAAATGGATTCCCATGGAAAGGGCCTTTTAAGATGGATCATCAATTTCCTGTTATTAGGAGTGTATTTATCTCCCATCTGCACAAATTGTACAATTGGCTAGGTCTTATTCTGGTCTGTCTGTGGTGGCAAAGCAGTCTGTGTGCACTGGCACAAATTGCAGTCTCCATTTATAAACCCCCATCAATTAGAGGGTCTAAATGTTTTCTATAAATGGATTTCCTATGACTTGGTATTCAGTGTGCCAGGTTAAGTGGGCCTGGGTTACTTCGGCTTCCATTTGAAATAATATCTCAAAAAGACTGACTTGGGTTAGACTCAAGTTCTTGCCCACCATTGTGCTCCAGTATGTTGTCTTAAAGTTTGTTTTATTCGATAACACCATTTTCATACCGTGGAGCTTGCTCTCCTTTGCCTTGTTCTTGGAATAGGAAAGCTTTGAGTATGAAGGGCTGTTACAGAATTTATTATGACATGTTCTCTGTGTTCTAATATTCCTAGATCTGGTCCTATTTCTCTCAAATAGGATCTGGTAGGCCAAAGTTTTTCTTTTTCAATCTACCATATTTGTTGTTACCATCTGTGCACTGTGGTATAATTGTTTAACATATTTTGTATTGAAAAATATTGTGTCCCCAAGGGAAAAGTCATAGAGCTAGTGATTACTCCTAAGTATGGCCTGTGTTTGTGTATGCAAGAGGGTCTCCTATGGGCAACTTCACTAGATTTCAGGTGTTTAGAATCCAGTATATGAGTACAGCATGTAATTGTCATGGATTGGTTGATCTCAGTCACCCACATGTTCTTTTCTTTTCTTTTCTTTTCTTTTCTTTTCTTTTCTTTTCTTTTGGATAAAGCCTTCCATCCACAAAAAGAGAGTAAGAAACTCTTTTGGCACATAATACTGTGACATAACAGGCAAACAGCAGATAGCTTTTCACCTTTATAACCTGGTGCTTTTTGTAACACTTCACCATGAAATTTGCAGTTACAAAAGGATTCTCAGTTCAATTTCAGAACAGGATATTTAAGGGTTGATCTGAAGGAGGATATTTCTGTAGTTAAATGTAATTTTAAAAATGAGAGCCAAAAGACAGAGCCACATTAGTACTGTTCTATTTAACAGCCATATAGCTTTGCATTGTTTCATACTGCATTGAAGCATATGTCTTAGTCACCTCCAAAACCTTGGTCCTCAGATCTGCTGTCTCCCAAAAGCATTTTGTTTTACCAGTGGTGGAGGCTTTGGCAAACACATGCTTTACCCACATGAGTATCTGAATGTAAGTTAAGAGAGAAAATTGTTTGTTCTAAACCTGTCTTGAGGCACCAAAGTTAAGCTGCATTTTCTGTTCTTCAGGAGCCATTGGTTAGGTCCTTCAGCCT
Organism: Carlito syrichta; assembly: GCF_000164805.1. Lineage (NCBI taxonomy): Eukaryota > Metazoa > Chordata > Mammalia > Primates > Tarsiidae > Carlito > Carlito syrichta. Next base: position 842,588 of record NW_007249730.1, on the reverse strand, counting down.
CAGCCATTATTTCACCTTCTTTCCATCTATCACTTGGTTTAACCCAAACTTTCTGGTGTCTGAGTCAGCACATCAGGCTTGGTCATGAAGCTGGCCTATGTTTCTGTAATATAAAACACCTCAACAATTTTATTTTTCTGGATTTAACATCTGATATTGGGAAGAGAACATTTTTACAAGAGGAGACTGACCATTTGATTAAGTCCAGAAAATAGGTGACTAACAACAATCACTGGCCATAGCTTAACAACCTATTAATCAAAATATCAATACACTGATTTAAAATAAATATAGCAAGGTCATATATTTATAAATAACTTTTGTTATTTTTGATTTGATGACATTTTTCTCCCTTCTTCCATCCCTTCTTTCTTCTATCTTCTGTCCCTCCCTCCTCCCCTCCCATTTACTCAGACTTTAAGACTCCCAACCAGCCAGGCTTGGTGGCTGAGCCTGTAATCCCGTGCCTTTGGGAGGCTGAGATGAGTGGATTGACTGAGGCCGCGGGTTTGAGACCCGCCTGGGCTGTGAGACCTCATCTCTACAATAAATCAAAAAATCAGCCGGGTGTGGTAGCGCATGCCTGTAATTCTGGCTACTCGGAAGGCTGAGGCGGAAGGATTGCTGGAGCCCAGCAGGTCGAGGCTGCGGTGGCCAGGAGTGGCCACTGCACTCCAGTCTGGGCGACAGAGTGAGACTCCAACTCAAAAAAAAAAAAAGACTCCCAACCTATTGAATTTCTTAAAGAAGCATAGATACCTTCAAGTTCTTTACCTCATTTTACCTTTCCAAGTATCCACAGACCTTCAAAGATTTCACAACAGTACCTGGTGTTTTAGAACAAGACTTTGTACACAAACTTCCAGTCTCTCTACTGAAGATGGATGTTCAACCAAGTCTACTAAGTTGTCATCCGAATATAAGGAAATTATTATAAATTCTAGCAACTACCTAAAGAGAGTATTCGTACTCATTTTGAAGATAATAAGCAGAATAACTAGGCCTTAACTTTCAGTTTCCAAATAGTAATCTTAAAAAATTGACTTAAAAATTCAATTTTTTAGCCTTTAATTTTTGAAAGATAAATACATCTTTGACAGTTATATCACTACATGAAAATCTGAAAATAAGTCCAATCTGCTATGTTGCCAAGAAAAAACAAACACCTCCAAACCCCACAGACCAATCATAGCAGCTCAGGAACCAGGAAAATCAGTGAATCACAGAGTTCTCAAAATACATATTTATCACAATGTTCCTTGATGCAGTGGCTGCCCTTTTCACCAATGGGTTCTTCTAAAAGAACCCAATTTCAGTGGACTTTCCAGAACTGCCAAAAATGTAATTTTCAAAATATTATATAAGTAGTTTTTATACCTAAGGAGCATATGTCAAAGTTTTATTTAACTTAGAATGAAGAAACCAGTCAGTTCAAAAGAGTGTAAGAGGAACCTATGTGTTCATGGTCAGTGAAAGAAAAAATAAAGAAAAAGGGAGATACAAAATGGGTTAAAGACCTGTGGGGCATCAAAACTATGGCCTTTGCATTTATTTTCTCTATCAGGCAAAAATAATTTCTATTTCTGTCAAGGAAAATTTTTATCTAGTGTTTGACATTTCATAATTGTAGTATGCTTGGATCTTTGTTAATAGTCGTAGGTTCAAAAAACGTTTTGTTTCCTTAGAGTCAGATGATACTTAGGCTTGCTAGAAAAATCTTTAGATGAACAATGAGGGTTGCATGGTCATCTCTTTGTCTTACTTACGAGTTTTGAATAATTTTTCTTAGGAAGGCCAGAATAACTTGACTATTTCTCTAGCATGGAGTTGGGGATATGTATACTAACAGTAAAGGAACTGATGCACTGGGTGGGACCAAGTATCTCCTGTTTATGTAAAATTATTATTTGGGTTTACTATTATTCATATGGTGGCTTTGATATTTTGAAGGTAAATGCTCTTTGGTCAAAATTATAGGCTGATTTTCATTCACTGAAAATGATAGACACTTTTCTAATGGTGAGATCTTAATTTTATTGTTGATTAACTCCTCCATAACAGATTACAAATTTTAACTGCCATTTCTATCATTGGGTTTTTCCTATGTTTTCTACAAAATAGCAGGCTTTAGTGTCATCCCGACTTTTAAGATAAAATTCTCCAAAGTGTTGTAATAATTTTAAATGGAAAAAGAATAAGAAACAATTGATGATTTTACATCCTATGGTAAGTTATATTTTGCAATTATATTATGTTAATGAAACCTAGAACAATAAAATTTTTAAAGCATTATTTTCTTATATATGTAAATGTTAATCAACCATGGGGAAAAATAAACAAAAAGAATAGTCTTTTTACTTTAAGGAAGTTAAGAGTCAGCATTTTAGCTCTGCTCACAGTGCAGAGGTCTCTTGAGAATGGCTTCCAAAGTCACACTATCTCACACTAAAGACAATGGGACACTATTTTTTAGATCACATTTTCCTAGCAAAGTATTTCACAAACTCTCATATGTTACCCCAGGAATACATGTTTCTGTAGAGGAAATTAAAAAAAAATTATACATTTAGCTTAGTTTAATCTGCCTGTCTTTCTCAATTATCAATGAGTCCAGAGCATGAGGTTTGGAGGTTTTGTGGCATGTCATGGAATGTAGTTGTAAGATGAATGTGCTTGCAATTCTCATTCTCTGTAGAAGTTCTCCTAGGCCAAACTTTTATCCTTTTCAAAATGGAGAGAAACACTTTTATTAGAAGGAAAATAGATCATTAATCATTACTTGACAGCAATTATAATAGATACAATGATGTCTTGTGTCTTGCTACAATTCAGGTATTTTTTTCTCACTAGTAACATAGTCATAATACAGTGTTCCTCCCCAAGTAGAGAAAGTATCGAAAAGATGAGATCCTTTCTTTCTTATAAGGCAAAATACTCACGTGAGTTCTCCCTGGAATCTAAATCTCAGTATGGAGTTAGTTAGGTATTTAGATTTTAGCATCATAGACCACTATTTTAGGACACTGTCTTCTAGTTCTTTGGCTGCCTGTGTTAATTAGACTTTTAATTTCTCTTACTTTCAACCAGAAAGCAACTTGGGATCTGGGGAAGAAGCTGATAATTTAAAAGCACAGTATAGAGCCCCTAATGCTAATCAATCTGATTTTTTTTCAAAGATGAGAGTTTCTGTTAATATGTTCAATCACTCATTTATTCACTCAGCAAAGAACTAATGGGCATTTATTATGTGCCAGATATGGTAGCAGATGCTAAAGATGGGAAAGGAACATGTACATGAACATGTACATGAATAGAAAGGAACACGATCCCTAGTATCCAGAAACTCATAGTCCTGTGGAAGCTAATGCAGAACACCTTGGATGTAAAAGATGTTCTCACCCAAAAGAACGTTTCTATTTGCCTACTTTGTGCTGACCTTGTAAGCTGGAGTAAAGAAAGTCTAGTCTTCCTACAGTGGAAGGAATTGCAGTGATAATACACTTATTGCTCTAGGAGAACTCAAGTGTCAGATCAAGAATGGCTGCCTCCCACTTTCCACGGCCACTGCATCACAAACTGCAGGATCAAGAGTTTGAATTGATTGTCCTTCCTCATTTTAAAAGACTAATCAAGACAAATTCTCTCATGCCTCACATTTTAGTCTATCTTGATCTCCTGGAGAAACCCAAGGCCTCCAGACCATTTCCACAAATTGCTGTGTATTCTCTGTTTTGACTAAATCTTCATCCTTCCTTTTTCCTCTGAAACCCTTTCATTATGCCCTCTTACTGTAGGGGTCATAATCAGCAAACACTCCTGTTTCTTTATCCCTTTTCTGAAATTCCTCTGACCCCTTGCCTTATGAGAGCCTTCTCTAACGCCTTTCAAATGAGGGTGGCTTTTCCTCTCATAAACTTAATGTAATTCAGGGCCAGGAAGTGGGAGACACATTCTACTTGCTCACAATTTTCCCTTCCTAGTTCTTCCCTTAAACAAGATAATTATTGAAATTCATGTCATGTCATGGGGCCAGCTGTAAATCCCCATTTGTGCCATCCATAAACCACATCCTTTACATTCTTACACTGAAAATTCTCTTCCCCTCACCTCAACTCCATTATTTTCTGAATGACTTTATTATACTTGTGAATGACTGATCTGGGATGCTGAATATATTGGCCAGAGAAAAAAAATCCCTGTAGGTAATTTAAGCAGGAAGGATTTATTCCAGAATAACAAATGACTTGAAGAATCATCAGGAAATCTGGGGAAAATGACCTATTAAATTAGCAAGGACTCCTATAGCCAGGGTGGACTTTCAAAGGATCTGTTGCCCTTTTCTAATTAAGAAACCACCAGCTCCAGGTCCACACAATCATCACCATGAGAAGAAAGCGGCCACTAAATGGAGATCCTCATAATGAGCGTCCTACTCTCTGTCTCTTGACATCACAAAACTAATAATTGGACACTGGGATTTTGTTCAACACTGCCAACATGTTTTTCCCACAATCCTGCTGGTCAGGAAAAATAGAAGCCCTCAAAGCATTCTGTCTGCCTTGGTTCTGCCTTCCAAAAATCAGACAAACAAGAAACCATCAAAGGGGAACATGCTCATATTTTCAACACCTAATCCTTAGACCATGTGCAATTTTACAGATTGTCTCAGCCTTTCTTCTTGTTAGACTGCAATAAGGACCTCTGTCTTTAATAAAATTAAATTCCTATATGTGTGTGCTGAAACCTATCTTTTCTTTCTTTTTCAGGGACTTCTCCCTTTGTTTGCACAAGTCCCTGCATCACCTCTATAGTGATTAATTCCCATCTTACAAGGTCTGGCAATTAGGTTCACAAACTTGCCACTGAGCACTTAGGTTGGCAGCACTGTACAATGTATTGTTTGCTTCTTTTAAGTATATTATTACTTATCTTTTAATGGGAGCTATTGTTCTTGGACCAATTATTGGCTTACTCCATATTATACAGTCTTTCTGTCTGAATTGAATATTCTTTTCTTACGGATAGTAAGAGCTTAATATCCTTGATTGCTTTGTTTTATTAAGTTCTATATTATTGCCTCATTTTTGGTGTACAAACAACTTGGTAAGGTTTCACAGTCTTGGTATATCAGTGTCTCACGGGTGTTCATGTTGATGTGTTCATGTTTTGCTGAGTGGCGCTCGTTATTGTTGTTGCATGTTTTTGTGTGCCATCACGAGACTGTTGGAGCTTGAATTGGAGTAACAAACAAATATTAAATTTATTGTTAAACTTGGCAAGAGTGAACGTGAAATCAGGGACATGTTAGTTCAAGTTTATGGGGATAATACCATGAGGAAAACTGCAAATGGATTAAACATTTTTCTAAGAGAAGAGAAAACATCACTGTTGAAGAGAGATTAGGATGGCTAGTAACAAGCAAAACTGATGAAAGCATTGCAAAAATCTGATGAATTCGTGTCAAAATCATTAGCTGACTTTGAGACACATAGCAGATCAAATAAACATTGATAGAAAAACAGGAAAATCTTAACTGAAAATCTTTGCATGAGAAAGGTGTGTGCAAACATGGTTTCAAAGGAGCATAATTTTTAGGCATCTATTTTTCAGCTCTTCCCTCTCCCCTTTTTTTTTTTTTTTTAAAAACCAAGCTTATTTTCTTCTTTTTATCTTGCAGTAGCTTTTGGTACAACTCATATTGTTTGCTTCTTTTAAATATATTATTACTTATCTTTTAATGAGGGCTGTTTTTCTTGGACCAATTATTTGCTTACTCCCTATTACACAATCTTTCCGTCTGAATTGAATATTCTTTTCCTACTGGAGAGTAAGAGCTTAATATTCTTGATTGCTTTGTCTTATTAAGTTCTATATTATTGGCTTATTTTGTGTTCCTGAAGGAAGGAAAAAAAATTTTGGCTTAAAAACCATTTTGGTTAATAGAATCATGTCTGATTTTACAGAATCATAAAATTTCAAAATTAAATAAGACCTCAGACATCATTTGCCAAAAAACTTCTCCCTAATGTTTGAATCTCCTCTAATATCCCACAATAGTATAAAAACCATGAGAACAGAGTCCTTGCCTATTATGTTTACTGCTCTATCCCCCATACCTAGCATGATGTCCAGCATATAGTAGGTGCTCATTTAATGTTTTTGTGAGTGACTAAAATAAAATTTTCATTTGGTAACATAATTTTCAAGTTCAGAAAATGTAGAAATGTTTTATGACCATTTACTCTTACTGAAATAATTTGAGAATTTTTGTAAACATGTTTATGAAAGCAAGCAAAAAGATGTGCATAGCAGCCTTTTGTTGAAAAGCAAAATACTGTGAAAACATCTATCATAGGGGAATAGATAAACAAAATGATATATATTCATTTGATAGAATCCTAAATACAGTGACCAAGTGAATGAACTACAGATGTACTTATCAACAGGATGAGTCTAAATAATATAATTTTGAGGAAGACAAAGCAAGTCATAGAAAAGTTAAAGGGAATTATTTCATTATATGAAATTTAAAAATATACAAAACATAAAGACCATATGTTTTAGGAGTCCTTTTGGCTACTGTAACAAAATACCATAGACTGGGTGGTGTATAAATAACAAATTCATTTCTTACAGTTTTGCAAGCTGGGAAATCTAAGATCAATGTGTCAGTAGAGTCTGTGTCTGATGAGGGACTGCTTTCTAGTTCATGAACTGCTGTCTTTTTGTTGTGCCTTTGCTTGTGTCTCTCTCTGACCTCTTTTGTAATGGGAATTTTCTAATTGTATTCATTAGGCTCTAATGTCATGACTTAATTACCTCCCAAAGGCCTTACCTCCTCATACTTGGAGGTTAGGATTTCACTTCCAAAGTTAGAATTTTAGCACATGAATTTTGGGGGGCACAAACAGATGATAGCTGGAGACATACATATGCATAGCAAAAGCATAAATAAATGCTTGATTATGGTGAACAGGAAATTCAAAGTAACATTTTCCTACTGATAATGGGAGGGGTAAGAGACCACCTAGGAAGACTACATAGGGGCTCCATGGTAATACTTTCTTCCTTAAACTAGGTGTTGGGCATGGATATTCTTTATTTTTCATAATTTCATTTACTTAAAATATGTCATGATAAATACAAGATCTCAATGGACTGAAATAAAATTGGGTAAGAATAAAATATATTGTTCCTTAAATAATGTGAATATGAGGCTCAAGGAGACATCCACTGAATAGTGAATAGATTCTTCAAGGACATAAAATGTAAATTTTATAAGTAATCTCTGAAAAAATAAACTAGCATTGTCAATAACATCTTCGACTTCAACTAGTGTAATTTGGCATTAAGTATTTTCCTCTAAATTATTAATTCTAGTCATTGTAAATGTCAGTAACTATCATGTTTAACTTGTAATTGTGTGTTGAAAGAAAACAATATTAAAATGTTTAGAGTGCAATGCAAATGTAGCCAGTAGGGTTTGTAAGAAAGCTGAGCTTCTAATGGATTGCACAGAATTTTAGTTATAAAAGTTACCTAGTTAAAAGACAAATTTTACATTTTAAAAATGTGCATATGTTTAGTAGTAAATACTCTAAGTTAATTGCAAATGTTCGCTAATTTAGTCCTCATTAACAACTGTTATTCTCATTTTGCAGATGAGTTGAGGTACAGTGTGACTTGCCCAAGGTCACGCATGCCATAAACAGTGAAAGTACAAGTATAAGCCAGTTGCCACCCTCAGAGTTTCCCATCCAGCCCTAATAGTTCAACAGTTAATACAAAATCATTTGTGTAAAGATCTTTTGATTGTAATACACTACAGTTTTGTGAAGAGGAGAGCTTTGAGTGCTTCCTGCGTGCCTGGCAATTTATCTGTGCTATATCCCCAAATCTTCATAATAACCTTAGAAGGCCAGTATTGTTATCATATTGAATAGATGAGGAAAATGAAGTCCAGAGAATGGAAGCAGTTTCCCCAACATCGTGTGACCAGTCAACGGTGGATTCAAACTTATAACATCAGGTTGGAGTCTATATGACTTGTCTCTTAAGCTTTGTCCTGCAGAACTGTGACCATTTTACTGTAACACGCAAAAGCAAAACAAACTAAACTGAGGTAAAGCGGGAGAAATGAGAGAAGCGGGAGAGGGTTTTCGGTGTGGAGTAGCAAGGGTCACGGTGGCAGCTGGCTGAATGGGTTAAAATGTTACCATCCCTGGACTCAACCAGTTCACGCTCCCAGCCTTTTCATCGTGAAAGCGCCCCCCGCTGGAGTCCAGAGCTCTGCGACCAAGTGGCTGGACGTGTCAGAAGCCCTGGGCGGCTCCTGCTCTCCATCGCCCCCTGGTGGCTGCGCTTGCCACTGTCAGGGACGTTCGGACGCCTAGCCCCGCGGGGTTAAAGCGCAGGCACTAGAGGCGGCCGGGAGAGTGCAGCCTTGTCCAGCTGGGGATGGTCCTGCACGCGGGTCCTTCGCACCGAGACCCAGGGCCGCCTCGCGGACCCGCATGCGACCTCCTGGATGGGGCACTCACGACTACTTGTCCCGTTCCGTCCGTTTCTTTTGGTGTTGGGTCAGGTCTCCGGAGCGAGTCCAGCGCGTCTGTGCCCTCTGATGCGGGGCCGGCAGGAGGCGGTCGGGGACCGCGTCCGGCCAGTTTAGAGTGGGGGGCAGGGAATCGGCGCAGGCGTGGTGGATGGAAGCTCCCTTCGCTGGAGTCCCGAAGAGCAACAGGAACCAGCAAGTTGGCGCCTTTCGTTCCCACTCCCGTTCGCGAAGAGAGTCTTGGCCTGGAAGTGGGTGCAGATGGGAAAAACGACGCACAGAAAGGGGTTCTCTCATGGACCGCACTGAGGGGCCCACGGGAGCCCCAGGGTGTCCCCCGGGGCTTGGGGCTGCGTTCGGTGGGGGCCTCTCCGACCCGGCTGGTCTGGGCCAACTCCCTTTTCCTCCTTCCACCTGCCCTTTCTGCGGCCAGGGGCAGGCAGAGAGAGGGCCCTCCCACCCAGACCCCCATCATCTGGCGTCCCACGCACTGGCAGATCCCTTTTCTGCAAACTCAATCAGCCTGAGAGGTGCCCCTTAAACAGCTTATGTTGGGGACTAATCATACTGAATGATTAGAATGATGAGAGGGGATGGAAGAGATTATGGTGGACTGGGGTGCTATGAGGGAGTGACAAGGGACTTGAACACGGAGGCCAAGGTCAGGAATGATGTGGTAGCAGAAGTTGATCCAAGTGAGCGGGTGCAGGCTCTGGGGAAGGTGACCAGGGCCGAGGGGTGGTGGCACTGGAAGGATTTTTCTTGGTAGTGTGGTTCAGACACAGGTTCCTATTCATTCTTTCATTTCACCTTTTTGATGGTTTATTTCCACCCTACAATCTGCATTAATCCTTCATAAAGAGGATAAATATAGCAGTGGTTCACCAAAGCAAAAGTGTTTTTCAATACAGTTGGCTCTCTGTGTCCACAGTTCTGCATTGTGGGTTCAACCAACTGGGGATAGAAAATATTTGTGAGGTCGGGCTCAGTGGCTCAGTCTGTAATCCCAGCACTTTGGGAGGCCAAGGCAAGTGAATTGCCTGAGCCCGTGGGTCCAAGACCAGCCTGGGCATCTTGGGGAGACCTCATCTCTACAATGAATCAAAAGAAAAGAAAATATTTGTGAAAAGCAAACAAACGATAAAAAATAGCAATATAATAATTAAAAAATAAAAATACACCATAACAACTATTTACATGACATTTATATAGTATTAGGTATTTGTAAGTCAAAGAAAAGAGAGGATTTAAAGTGTATATACTTTGTGTTATGTGCATAGGTTACATGAAAATACTAGGCCATTTTATATAAGGAACAGGAGCATCATCAATACCTAACTGGTATAGGGGTGGAAAGGTCCTGGGACTAAGCCCCAGCATATTCCCCTAGGAATCTGGCTTTTTGGGGGCAATTCTTCCCCAGTGTTTTCCCTTAGTATGCCTTATAGTATAATGTAATGCTATGAGGAGATAGAAGATGGAAGAGATCCCTGCTTTCAAAGAACTTTTGACTAACTTGTGGAAAGACAAGCAACAAGAGTTAAGTTGTAAAGCAAAGTGTGTGCACAATGGTGCAGTATAGATTGAAACATAAATGGCAAGGGAATGCAGAGTGAAAGAGTGATCAGAGGGAGATGTGTTTCTGGATGCCAAGTCAAGTTCTAATATGTAGCTTTCTCTTCTGTAACATACATATTGAGTTCAACAATTTGATAAATTAGAGGTAGTTTGTATCAACAAAGGTTTTAGAATGAAAGTGCCTCCCTGCATCAGATCAATAAAATCAATAGCCAGCTAAGTGTTCAGTGCTCAGCTGTTTTAAGGCATGTGGTAGAATAGACCTGTAGATTTTTTTTTTCTGTGCACAATTCTTAACACAGAAAACAGACCAGCTGAAACTAAAGCGAGAGTTTCGAGGATACCAATCAATTATTTACCTCACAGACCCACATACTAGTAATCAGGATTTCCTGCTACAAATTTAACCACTTTTTTAAAAACAGGACACTTATCCCTATAGTCCGTCAACCAAGCATCAAGGTAAGTAAATCCACAGGCCCTATGCTATTATAGGATATTCTATCAAATTATAAGGCATAATGTGTATTTTATTATTTATTTGCTACAGAAATTATTAAGAATTCCATAAGCAATATGTTATTGCCATTATTATTTGGTACATATTCTGTTGAGTAAACTAGTGATTCTCAAAATGTGGACTCTGAACCAGCTGCATCAGAATCTTCTGAGAACTTGTTAGAAATGCAAATTCTCAGGCATTACCCCAGACCCCAAAATCAAAAATTCTGGGGTAGGACTCAGCAATCTATTTTAACAAGCCCTCAAGATGATTCTGATGTATGCTGGAGTTTGAGAATCACTGAAATAGACCATAGAGGGGAACTTCTCAAAATGTTGGTCATGGCAACAAAATTATCTAAGGTGTTCGTTAAACGTGCGTACTTGAATCAGGCACAGTGGTGCATTTTTGTGGTACCAGCTGCTTGAGAGGTTGAGGTGGGATTGCTTAAGTCTAGGAGTTCAAGACCAGCCTGGGCAACATAGTGAGATTCCCATTTCAAAAAAATGCATATTTGGTGGCATTTCCTCTTTTCCCTCCCCATACAGATTCTGAATCTGTGGTTTCTGGTTTGTTATTTGCACTGCTAACTAGCCCACCATTTGATTCATACCTCATCAACAAGGGTACCTGCATAATGAACATTTGTATACCTAACCCTGAATTGTACCCCACATCTTTAAAAAAAAAAATTAAGTTTTTCAATCCTTACTATAGGAGTCACAATATGCAATGTGTATATGTGTATATATATATGTGTGTGTGTGTGTGTGTGTGTGTGTGTGTGTGTGTTTTAAAGTAATGTTATCATTTATTAAAGCATATATTGTGTACTCAATAAATGATAGGCAGAAGAATAGAATGGAGGTAACAGTTAGGATCATTTCTACATTGGAGAGAAATTAATTTTTCAGTTGTCAATAATGCTGCCTCCAGATTTAATGTGCTATCAATAACACTCAAGAACCCTAGCTCTGTTATTATTAGCTCTGTGACATTGCCAAGTTACTTAACCTTTTTAAGCCTCAGTTTCTCATCTGTAACATGGAATTCCTCCTTGATGAATTTCAGTATTTCGCTTAAATGTCATCTCAGAGAGACCTTTTCTGATGTTCCAATCTAGAATAGTTACTATGACATGCACAGTCCCTGCATAGGAATAGTGTCTGCTGTTCTTTCCTATTTATGTATTGGCTAGTTGGCTTTATTTGCTTCCGCTGGAACATATGATACATGAATGCATAGACTTTGCTTATTTTATTCATTCTTTTGTGCTCAATAACTAGAACATAGCAGGCATTTGATAAACATATTTTTAGTGAAGAATTGATTAATGAGATTGTAAAAATAGACTTGTTCATGGCCTGATTATGGTGGTTGTTATAGGATACTACAAGTATGTCTGAGGTATCAGGGAGCACAATGGAGTTACATGGCTAAGGCAAATCAATGAATAAGAGTCTTGCATCTGTTTTCCAGTAAGATTTATTTTTTAAATATCTTTTAAAAAATTTTTGGCTGTGTGAATTCTGTCTTCCACATTTTTGTTAGATTTATTTTGATGAATTACATTTCTACTTATTTTCAGACAAATATTTATTGTACAAATGAGTTATGAAGTCATGTCCAAAGAGGTAATAATTTTTAAATTGCACTCAAATGGGCTTGGACTTTTCCTCCCCCAAGTATTTGTTTTTTTTTTATATTAAAAATCTCTTAGAAACATAAACTCTAATGACATTTAGACCCCCATAATAGTTGCTAACAAACAAGCATAAATAATTATGTATTTAAATGCTAAGTGAAATTATGATGAATAAAAAGGGAAGACTTGCAGTATTCATGTTCTTGCATGGGAAAGAGAGGAATACATTTGTATAAAAGTTTAGAGTTAGGCTGTAGCTTAAAGTAAAGATAATTCATCTATATTAATAGGAAGGAAGGCAGAATGTGTATATGTGTCCAATACTCTAAGGTGGGTGTTTGGTGAGAGTTTGGGAAACTCTCTTCTGCTTTCTCCTCTTCTGCTGCCTCTTCCTCCTTTTTCAAAATAAAAAGTCAGGATCTTTTATCTGTTATAGTCTCCCTTCCTCCCATAAACAAGGAGTAGTCTATCCCTCCCAAGTCTGTGTTCTCCAGGTCTCCCAGTATTTTGAAGGATAATGCACGTGTGTAACTAAAAAGCCCTACTGACTTGTTTCCTGCCTGGTGAATTCCAGAGGTCTGATAGCCTTCTTACATTTCATCTCGCCTCTATCCCCTTGAGTCCAAACTAGCATTGTTTCTTCTGAGATGGTTGACTGGAGTCACGAGTCACATTCCCAATGTCAAATTCCTAACTCCTAAGTACCTCAGAATGTGTTCTCCTTGTTTTTTTTCTTTATATTTTTAATATAAAGAAAAAAACCCCAAATATTTGGGGGAGGAAAATGGTTTAGCAAATGGTCATCCCCCCACACTCTTTATGGTCTCTGCAGAGCATGCTTTCTTATTTTTTGCAATATAGATAGGCTGAGAATTTTCTTCTGTACAAGTTCAACCAGATCTTCAGGTTCTGATTCCTTAATGTTTAACAATTATTTCTTCAATTTATTTCTTTCACTTCATATTTTACCATAAGTGACAAGGAGAAATTAGGCTATAGCTTCAACACTTTTCTTAGGCATCTCTTCAGCTAAATGTTTAAGTTCATAATTTACTAATTTTACTTTTCATGCACCAGAACATAGTGTGACCAAATTCTCTGACACTTTATAATAAGGATTTCCTCTCCTCCAGTTCTCAGTAACATGTTCATTATTTCCTTCTGAGACCTCCTCAGGAGCAGCTTTAACATTCATATTTCTAGCAACATTGTTTATGATAATATACCTATTCTCTAAGGTGATAGATGCTTTCTTTATGACTCTCTTCTTTCTAAGCCCTCACCAGAATATCCTTTAACATATATATATATAATATTTTTAACCAACAATCTCTTCAAGGCAATGTAGCTTTTTTTCTGCCATACATCTTACAATTTTTCCAGTCTCTATTGGTTATCTAATTTCATAGCCAATTCCACATTTTTAGATATTTGTTACAGAAGCACCCTACTTCCTGGTACCAAAATCTGTATTTGTTTCCAAGTACTGCTCTACAAAGTGCTACTAACTTGGTGGCTTCAAATAACAGAAATCTATTGTCTCACAGTTCTAGAGGCAAGAAATATGGGATCCAGGGTCAGCAAGGTTAGTTCTTACTGATCTTTGTGAAAAAGACTGTGTCCTTGCCTTTCCCAGCTTCTGGTAATTTGTTGACCATCTTTGGTGCTCCTTGGCTTGTAGATTTATCACTCCAATATGCCACCTTCACATGGAATTCTCTGTGCATGTCTGTCTGTGTAAAAATTTCCCCTTTTTATGAGTCATACTGGATGAAGGTGAGTCATACTGGATGAAGGCATGCTCTAGTTGGTGAGGGATCATCTTGACTACACATGCAAAGACTCTGTTTCCAATAGGACACATTCTAAAGTACTTAGGGGTTAGGAATTTGACATGTCATTTGAGGGGAGGATACAATTCAATCTATAATATTTATTTTTACTACCTGTCCAAAAAATACATTTGTTATAATTATTACCATATATAATTTCATCATTTGAAGGAGCTGAGAGATAACAAGTATATATTATAGTATATATAATATACTATCATATATTCTATATTAATATAATATGCATATTTCTATTTCTTATTCTTCTCCATTTTTTCCTTGGATTCAAGCTATCAGCTAGAGTCATATTCTTAGTCCAATACAGCTTTGTTCTCATCTATCTTCTTTGTGCTATTATTATGAAATATGTTACATTTCTATAAATTATAGGTCCAACAATACAATTATATACACTTTTAAAATACAATTGCTCAAAAAAATAGACTATAATTTTTAGGAAAGCTTCTGGTTTACAACAAAGTTGAGTAGAAGATACAGGATTTCCTGTAGACCCTGCATCACACATGCATAGCTTCCTGCACCATCAATATTCTCTCACTGCTAATATTAATTTGCATTTGCAGCTGTTCCCCAGAACTCTTACCACCACTTTAGTTCCACTTCAGATTAGCAGTAATGGAAGCGATGGGGAGTGACTGTAAATACATATAAAGCTTCTCTGGCTAGCCTACACCTCCTGCTGTGTGGCCCATATCCTAATAGGCCATGGATGGGGGGAGGAGGTTAGTGACCTCTGCCCTGAGGCATAGATTTTCCCACAGTTGCATACAATTAAATCTAGCCTTCTTTACAGGGAAGGATAGTCTTTGAAGTCAATTTTTGAAGTTTGTTCCAACCTCAGAAAGGCTCTACATAGCTGTCTATTTTCCTTATTCTCTCTAGTAAAGTTCTAGTTGGTCTATGAATATTTATTGTTCTCATACCAGTTCTTCACTGCTTACCACCTCCATTCTTTTCAAAAGTGTACTGAGGCTTGGACTTCTCCACACTATGTTCTGTGTAAAGTCAGTTTCCTTGGGAAGTTTTTAGTGCTCTCTGTTCTTATTGTCCTCCCCTGGACAAAATCTCTATGCTGCTGCTTTGGAGCTGGGTGCAGTCAGAGTGACACCCTAGACTGCCCCCACAGTATTTACAAATATGGCATTGGTCAGGACAGTAGCTTCTGATCATCTTGGGTTGCCTCTCATTGCATGGAACCTCTGCCCTACTAACAAGCTGGGGGTGAAGGTGATGAGGGCCCAGGATCCTCAATGTGCCTTCCCTGAGATAGAGCTTCCTTCTTATAAATGGGAGCTGAGTGGAGGAAGAGAGCTCTGTTATGTCTTCCCTCCACCTGCCTAGAGTAGAGCTCCTGAACACAGAGATGGGATGTTGAGAAATGCTCCTAGACT
This sequence comes from Carlito syrichta, assembly GCF_000164805.1. NCBI lineage: Eukaryota > Metazoa > Chordata > Mammalia > Primates > Tarsiidae > Carlito > Carlito syrichta. The sequence goes on along the minus strand of NW_007249730.1, from coordinate 827,068 downwards.
TCCCCTCATAGTGAGAAACTGTAGTCCTACATTGGATACTAAGGAGAAAGTGAACCCTATGTTAGTGACTGCATCTGCTCAGGAAAGGGCTTCCATCATGCTGAACTGGCAGGGGGTAGGATGGGAAAGAAGTAGGTTATGGCTCAAATGGCATAAACTCTTGCTATTTTTACAGATATAGTAGATTTATTGAGTAAATGTTTTTCATTTACCGTATACCCTTAGGACATTTCCAGAGACTAAGTAGTTTTTACTACCACTCCAGGAGTTGTCCCATGAATGATAATTTTATAAGGAGAAGTGGAGATGATAGCATGAGACAGAAAACACAATCACTATATTTTTACACTACTATTCATTGACAAAACACAGATATAGCTATGACAAACTGTATATCAACAAATGATATAAGACCATAATGGAAAAGTATACTGATTAAGACTTTGAGTAATATGTCATTGTAGACAGCTAAGATTATCAAATAGTTTAAATCATCACCATTTAAAAACTTTAATCCTTATGGATATGAAACTTTCTTTAATATATATTCCTCAGCTTTATTAAACAGATCATACTAAATTAACTTTTTCTTTGTGATTAGGAATTGTCATTGTAAATGATAATTATTATGGAATGTTAGAACTTGGTGCTACTCTTAGACTTGCTGAAGGGGCTAAGGTACTTTGTCCTTATATGAGAGAACTCTAGAAGAGTTTGGTACTTTGTAGGCCTAATATAAAGCTCTCAAATATTTCACAGAGATGTTCTGTTTGGCTTAGCCAGTTTTGAAACAATTTGAGTTTCTTCTGGGTATTACTTAGCTTTTTGCATTTGGTTACCATTAGCCACAATTGAGTGATGCTGAGCAGTGGCTGTACCTTTTAGATGGGGTATTTGTTCTCTAATTTGTCAGTCTTCACTCTTCCTTACTGCCTTGTATGGTTCCTTTACTCATTAGTCAACTACAGGCTTCCAACTTCTTATTTCAATTGGACATAGAATCCAGATAGCCATAGTTCTTAAAAGAAAAAAGACTGTAAATGAGTTAGTAGGTTCTAAATGAGACTCCAAAATATTCTCCCTAGGTATATACTTATCATTAAGTAAATTTTGTGACACAAAATTTGGCCACTCAGAAGCCTTTTGAAAAAATTACAAACTAGTTTCAGATCAGTTAGGGTTCTAGATAACTGAATCCTTGAAAAAGGAGTTGATAAATAGAAAAATATTCCATGCTCACGGATAGGAAGAATCACATTGTTAAGATGTCCATTCTAACAAAGGCAATCTACTGATTCAATGCAATATTCATTAAATTGCCAGCATCATTCTTCTTAGACCTGGAAATGACAATACAGAAATTCATATGGAAGCATAAACAACCATGAATAACCAAAACAATCCTTAGCAAAAGAAATGAAGCAGGAGGCATCACACTTCCAAGTTTTAAACTTTACTGTAAGGCTACAATAATCAAAATAGCCTGGTTTTGGTACAAGAACAGGCATATGAACCAATAGAACAGGATAGAGATTCCAGAAGCAAAACCTCAGTTTCTCAACAAACTCTTCTTCAACAAAGCCTCCACCAACAACCACTGGGGAGAGGAGAACCTATTCAGTAAATGGTGCTAGGAAAACTGACTGACCATATGCTGAAAAGCTTCTGCAAAGCAAAAGAAGCCATCAAGAGAGCAGAAAGCACACAGAATGGGAAAAAATATTTGCCAACTATATATCTGACAAGGGTCTAAAATCTAGGATCTACAAGGAACTCAAATGTCCAGAAGGAAAAAACACAAACAGCCCCATTAAAAAGTGGACAGAAGACATGAATAGACTCTTCTCAAAAGAAGATATATGAGAAGCCAATGGACATGTGAAAAAGTGCTCAGCCTCACTAATCATCAGAGAAATGCAAATCAAAACCATAATGAGATACCACCTAACCCCAGTAAGAGTGGCCATCATTAATAAAACAAACAACAACAGATGTTGGTGAGGTTGAGAGAAGGGAGAACACTTCTACACTGCTGGTGGGAGTGAAAATTAATTCAACCTCTATGGAAAATAGTGTGGTGATTTCTTAAAGAACTAGAAATTGACCTTCCATATGACCTAGCAATTCCCACCACTGGAAACTCAAATCATTCTACAAAAAAGATATCTGCACATATGTGTTTATTGCAGCACTATTCACAATAGCAAAAACATGGAACTAACTGTGCTGTCCATGAAAATGTTACTGGATTAAAAAAATGTACATACATGCACTGGAAAATATTATGCAGCCACAAAGAAGGACAAACATATGAACTTCACAGCAACTTGGATGGATTTAGAGTCAATAATTCTCAGTGATCTATCACAGAAACAAAGAACTGAGTACCACACGTTCTCACTCATAAGTGAACACTTACCATTTACCATAATACTGTAAGAAAGGGATTGTCAGTAGTGGAATAATGACAGGGGGATGGGGGGAGGTACAACATCAGTAAGGGTACCTGATCTCAAGCCAGGCAAAGTAAGGGTACCTGATCTCAAACCAGGCAAAGTAAGGGTATCTGATCTCAAACCAACCAACCAAAGGGAGGCCCAAACTTTATCTATATGATGCCCACTTGTAAACCTATTCCTGTTTGTACCCATATCTTTAAATAAAAATTATATGTAATGGATAAATTATATATAATGGAGGAATTGTCAACATGGAGTTTTTGATGGTTACCTTTGAAACTGTTTATGCTATTGAAAATTGGACTACCTTATTCACTGTATTTTCAGAAATTTTATAAAATGGGATTTTTACATTTAAAAGCAATAGATTTATAAATTCATGCTAGTTATTTCACTTAGCAAGCATATGTTCCTTTTCTGCATCCCCATTTCTTTTGTTTTTAAAATTTCACCAAATTTATTATAGCTTCTTGTCAATAAGTATTTTTATTTATTTTAAAGATGTGGGGTACAATTCAGTGTTAGGTATACAAATGTTCTTTATGCAGATATCCTTGTTGATGAGCTGTGCTCCTCCCTTCCCTGGCAGTTTCCATCAACTGCCAGTCTTACCCCTGTCCCCCTGCAGTTTCCCACTACTGCCAATCCCTTTCTTATAGTATTATGATAACTTTACTAACTTCTAACTTTACTAACTTTGTTTCTGTGATACATCACTGAGTATGATAGACTCTAAATCCATCCAAGTTGCTATGAAGTCCATATGTTTGTCTTTCTTTATGACTGCATAGTGTTCCATTGTATATATGACCACATTTTTTATCCAGTCCAGCTTCTATGGGCAGCATGGTTGGTTCCATGTTTTTGCTATTGTGAATAGAGTTGCAACAAATATGTGTGTCCAAGTATCGTTTTTGTAAAATGATTTGCATCCCTCTGGGTATATTCCCTGTAGGGGGATTGCTGGGTCATATGGAAGGTCAATTTCTAGTTCTTTTAGAAATCATCTGCCAGAGACCAACTTCAGCCGGGTTCAGGGTACCCCAAAGGTGGAGACAGTGTCAGTGATTGGGGGGAAGAAGAGAGAAAGAAAGAGACTGGACTTCAGTCTAGTGCAGAAGCGAATGAGTGTTATTAGGAATTACAACGGGTCTTTATACACAAAGTCAGATGTGGGAGGGGCGTCCTCCACCCACCAGAAAGCTTAATCCATGAAAACTTAATCAATGATTGCCTTTAAACCCTTTTCATATGATAAT
>NW_007249730.1:805171-823045 GCF_000164805.1 Carlito syrichta | reverse complement strand
CTAGTGGTCTCGGGGTCAATGGCCCTTCCTGATCCCTAACACTCAGTGGGCCTCCGTGGCTGGCTCCCAACGATCACCATACTGTCTTCCAAAGCGGTTGCACTAGTTTGCTTTTCCACCAGCAGGGTAGAAGCGTTCTTTTTTCTCCTCATCCTTGCCTATATCTTGTTGTTTGTTTCATTAATGATGGCCATTTTTACTGGGGTTAGATGGTGTCTAAATGTGGTTTGATTTACATTTCTCTGATGATTAGTGAGGCTAAGCACTTTTTCATGTGTCTGTTGGCTGCCTGAATATCTTCTTTTGAGAAGTGTCTTTTGCCCACTTTTTAATGGGACTGTTTGGGATTTTTTTTGGTGCATTTGAGTTCCTTGTAGGTCCTAGATGTTAGGCCTTTGTCTAACATACAGTTAGACAATATACAGTTGACAAATATTTTTTCCCATTGTGTGGGCTATCTCCCTGCTCTCTTGATGGTTTCTTTTGCTTTGCAGAAGCTGGTCAGTTCAGGGGTATCCAAACAGGAAAAGAGGAAGTCAAGCTTATCTGTCTTTACTGATGATATGATCCTGTACCTCAAAAATCCACAAGAATCTGTAAAAAAAAACAACCCTGCTTGCACTGATAAAGGACTTTGGCAAAGCCTCAGGATACAAAATAAATGTGCAAAAGACAGTTGCATTCTTATACACCAACAACAAGCAGGCAGAGAACCAAATAAAAAGCACAATTCCATTCACAATAGACACACACGCACACACACACACACACACACACACACACACACACACACACACACACACAAAACCCTCAGCATCTTCCTAACCAGAGAAGTGAAAGACCTTTACAATGAGAACTACAAAACACAACTCAAAGAAATCCAAGAAGACACAAACAAGTGGAAAAATATTCCATGCTCATGGATAGGAAGAATCAACATTGTTAAGAGGTCCATTCTACCAAAGGCAATCTACAGATTCAATGCAATACCCATTAAATTACCAACATCATTCTTATCAGTTCTGGAAATGACAATACAGAAATTCGTATGGAGAGATAACTAACCACAAATAGTCAAAACAATCCTTAGCAAAATAACCCCCAAAAACAAAACAACAAAATAACAACAACAACAAAAAACAAAGCAGGCGGTATCACACTTCCAGACTTCTAACTTTACTATAAGACTACAGTAATCAAAACAACCTGGTATTGGTAAAAGAATAGGCATATAGACCAATGGAACAGAATAGAGATCCAGAAGTAAAACCTCAATTTCTCAACCAACTCATCTTTGACAAAGCCTCCAACAACAACCACTGGGAGAAGAGAACCTATTCAGTAAACGGTGCTGGGAAAACTGGCTGTCCACATGCAGAAGATTGAAACAGGAGCCCTACCTTTCACCATATACAAAAATTAACCTTAAATGGATCAAAGACCTAAACGTAAAACCTCAACTATAAGAATCTTAGAAAATGCAGAAGACACCTTTGTGGATATTGGAACTGGCAACCAATTCCTGATCAAAACCCTAAGTGCCCATACCATTTTTAAAATTATTTATTTATTTTTAATTTATTTTTATTGTAGAGTTGGAGGTACACATGAGGGTTTGCAACATATGCAGGCTGCATGCAGGTGAAGTTTGGGCTCCTGGCTGGCCCTCTTTCTCCCTGATAGTGGACCAGTTAACCATTGTGTTGCCAGTTGCCATCCTCCCTCCTCTCTCCATTTCTTCCCTAGCTGTGCCCTCCCATTCCATCCTTGTGCTAATGGAACCCATTTATAAGTGAGAACATGTGGGATTCAGTTCTTTGTTTCTGTGATAGTTCACTTAGTATGATGGTCTCTAGCTGTTCAAGTTGCTGTGGAGGCTATGACTTTGTTCTTCTTTATGGTTGTGTAATACTTCTCATGTATATGTACCACATTTTCTTTATTTAGTCTGGGCAGAGGATTGGTTCCATGTTTTTGCTATTGTGAGTAATGCAGCAATAAACATGAGTGTGCAGATGTCTTTTTTGTAGAGCAATTTATGTTCCTCCGGGTATATTCCCAGTAGAGGGATTTCTGTATTATATGGAGAAATCTTTGAGAAATCACTACACTGTTTTTCTTATAGTTTGGACTAGTTTACATTCTCACCTACAGTGTAGCTACATTCCCTTTTCTCTGCAGGTGCTCCAGCATCTGTTCTTTTTTGACTTGTTAATGATAGCTGTCCTTACTGGAGTTCAGTGGTATTTCACTGTAGTTTTGATCTGCATTTCTCTGATGATTATTGAGCCTGAGTATTTTTTCATGTGTCTGTCGGCTGCTTGTATGCCATCCTTTGAGAAGTGTCTATTCATGTCCTTTGCCCACTTTTTAAAAATGTTTTGTCTGTTCTTTTTTCTTCTTTCAACTTATTTGAGTTTCTTGTAGATTCTGGATGTTAAACCTTTGTCAGATGCCTAGCTTGTAATTTTTTTGTGTGTGTGTGCAGTCTGTGGGTTGTCTCTTTACTCTCTTGACAGTTTTTTTTTTTTTTTACTGTACAAATGCTTTTTAGTTTGAGAAGTTTCCATCTGTCTATCTTAGCTTTTGTTATATTTGATTTGCTTTTGGGGACTTGCTCATGAATTCATTGCCTACCCAGATGTGCATCCCCATTTGTTCCCCATGATTTAGTTTCCAAATCTTTGTCATTTCAAACTCATGTAACAGGTTTCACATTGTCATTCCTGCTTCTAGCTTTTTAAAAATCTATTTTTATACTATTGTTAGAATGCTACTTCCAAACAAAAAATCTGATCAAAGTAACTGATACAATATTTCCGTGGCTCCACATCTTCCATCACTATAATTGCAATTCCTTTACATAGTCTACAAGACTTTATATTATTTCCTTTCAGCCTCATCTACTAATGAGTAGAAAAATTGATCTTCAAATGAGTTTTCTACTTTCTTCTTTGTTTAATTCACTAACTTTCCATGAGTGTCCCAGAAAAGGTCAATATGAATATTGAAGGGCAGGCATCTCAGTCATTTTTATGACATTATTTCTAGCTAAAATTTTGTGTTTAAAATCAACAGAAGCTTTGGAAGATATATATATATATTTTCAAATAGCTTATCTAAGAGTGTACTATGTTTTAAAATTAATCATGTGTTGTTTGTGAACATTTCATTAGTTGTATCACCTATATTTATGTCAAACAAGAATCAAGAATGAAGATGGTTCTAAGTGCTTATAAATTCATTGGTTTGGAGACTGTTATGGGAGTGTATACACAAAGTTGTTAAATGCTTTGAGGATAAGATTAAAATTAAAATGAATTTTAAACTGAAGATGGATGATTTATGCTTACCTGTGGGAAATATAGTAGAATATTGTTCAATCAGAACCAGTGCAGTAGTGTTTACTCTGTAATGAAAACCAAACATTTTGATATTATGTGCAAAATAGAAATCAAACCAAGAAATGAAGTCTACAGATCTTATTTCTTCAACTGATTATAAGGACTTAGCTGGAATTAACTTATTTTTCTCTCCTACTCCTTCTAACATTCCACTGGACTTTAGCCAGGAGGTCAGTTGCTTGTATTTTTCTTGGATAAAATTGCTGTAGTCTTCCATTAATATTTATAATTAGGCAAAGTTGTATAAGAAGAGCCTTTGGTTTTCACCTATACTATCCCTAGCTGTGATTGTCTGTTTCTCAGGGGTCACAATTGAAATTCCCTTACAAAGAAAGTAACATGAGTAGGGAATACGGTAACTTGGAAAAGGCAAGTTCTCAAGTCCTATCTGAGCTAGTCCCACACATGGCTATGAGAATCAGATAGGACATAGTTATGAATAGGTTATATAGCTGAACTACCTTATGTATATGGTTATGTTCTTGTGTACATTTACTCGTATGTAAGTCTCAAAATATACTACAGTCTCTGGCAGGTGAAAGAAGACCTTCTAAAATTTTATTTCATTATTCAGTATTTACCCACAAGGAAAAATACACATTCTGCAGGTTAATAATTGTATGTCAATTGCTAGGCAATGTGTCAGTTTGCAGCAGTAAGAAGACTCCATCAGCAATTGAAGTCGCTACTGAATTTCACTGCTGCCATTCTCACATACCCATATATCTTCTGTAAGTGTTAAATTGGATAATTAATGGAAGATATAATATAAATTACAATAGTTGCCTCTTTTAAGTTTTTATAATGTCATGATTGTCTGCAATTCCCCAAGTAATGTGGTTGTGGCTTTTTTATTTGCAAGAAAATTGACAGTGGCTTCCATATGGTTTTTCCTTTCTTAATAGACTTTACTACATGATCAGGGAACCAAGTGGAGGTACTGTTAATTGCTGAAGATATCACTCAAGTTTTACAATTAGGAACTAGGGAAATGACTAGTGAATGGGATTAGGATATTCCAGGGATTACTGTGAGGCAAGCTCAAGTCAGAATATGATTTATCATCTGGAGTCTGTAAGTCTCCACTCTGGCCAGTGGGATACACATTGCAGATCCCTAGACATTAGTGCTATTTCAGAGCCTGTATTTAATAATTTTCAAGAGAGTTTAGAATATTTCCTTTTTTTTCAAGAGACAGTTACCCAGATAAAACAGCCACAATTGCTTTGGAGAAGGTTAGGAGGAAGATTCAAGAATAAAAAATAATGTTAATTCAGGGTTTTCTCTCAATGGTACTCAATCTCCTTTCACTTAGAATTGTTTGAGAGGCAATGATATTAGTAACTTTATCATGCTGTTTTTCACTAGCTCTGGTGAGCTAGTTCCCCCCTGTTTTACAAATCTAATAAGATCCTGGTGATTGCTTATTGATTTAATTCCCGAAACTTTACATTTTAGCCAGGATCAGAGACCTTTTCACGCCTTAAGTTCTTCTGTGATCTGATTACTACACCTGTCCTACTGCCTATTATGTTGATTTCAGTCATTTTGGGCTCCAGTGAACTTATTGGAATTAGAACATTCTTTTCATTTGCTATATTTTCTGAAGAAATTACTGGTCTAGAGTGGTGTTTTCTCACCAGTGTAATTTTTTTTTTTTGGTGGCAGGAATGAAGGGAGATTGATTTGGGTTATAATGGGCAAAGAATGAAGGAATAAATGGTTAAGATGCACAATGAATCTAGCAATCTAGTCTTCAAAGTAACTGAGTTCTTTCCTCTACATTTCACCAAAGAATATATGGCCTTTCTATGTCACTTGGTATAGGCCAACATTAGGCAAGCTATAAAATCATACCCAGTGTCTTATCTGGCACATTGAACGCAGAAATTCTGGTGCTTTGCTTACATGCTTATAAATTCAACTCAACCAAAACTGTATTTGGATTAAAATCTATCCAAAATTGTTGAAATCTTTCAACAACCATTTTCACTAATATTCTCTCGCTTAAAAAAAAAAAAATACCAAGCCACAGCGGTTAATGGAGTCCTTTAATTCCTTCTAGGCATAAGGCTTCTCTTCCTTCCTCTGTGGCTGCATGTTTATCTCCCATGCTATGCTCAGTTCTTATTTTAGGTACTAGAGCAATAGCATGAGGGAAAGCATAAGTGAGATTTACATATAGTCATCTCTTGATAACCATAGGGATTGGTTCCAGGAACCTCATGGGTACCAAAATTTACAGATATTTGTCTCATATAAAATGGCATAGACTTTGTATATAACGAATACACATTTTCCTGTATAGTTTAAATCATCTCTAGATTATGTATAATACCCAGTACAATGCCTACACATCACTTCAATCACATAGATTCAACTTAATATTAATACCATGTGCAGTGGCAAGTTCAAGTATTGCTGTTTGGAACTTAAGGGATTTTTTTTCTGAATACTTTTGATATGCTATTGGTTGAATCCATGAATTCAGAACCCGTGGATATGGAGTCTGATTGTATTTCCCCTGCAAGAGCATCAGGATAACCTCAGGTAAAGAAATTTTGGTGATGTTTCCCAGGAATTTGTGATTTTGAAATTCTCTATTTCTTCCAATTCTTTTTAGATATCCGTGTTAAAATTTTAATTATCTTTTTTCTGACCACTGCTCTAATGTTGACAAAAGTGATTGTTAAGATAGTGTCAAATTATCTGGAGAAATTTGAGAATCTACAGTGTAAGTTTTTGTGTTTGACTTTCCATAAACTCAGAGGAAATCAGTGACTAGCAGAAGGTTATTAAAAGGACCTGAGTTCAATTCCATGCTTTGAAGGGAGAGTTTTAAGATGGGAACTTTTTCTTTTCTTTTCTTCACATTCCTTTACATTGTTCAGAGCTATCATTTTCTCCAGTAGCCTAAGATTCCCCATGCCCTTCTCCCCTATCTTTCTTTTTTCTTGATTAATGGCAGTAGCTATTTTTTCAGCCAGAGCTTCACAGTCTCTTGGGTCATCACCTGAGATAACTGCAACTGGTAATTAGTTGTTCTGCCACTCTGTAGCAGTTGCAACAAACTCTTCTGGAGTATAAAGTAGATTTTTACTTTCATTGGACCCAGTTGAGCCCAAGAAGTAAATTCAAATACTGCAAATATCCCTGAGCTTTTTTAAAAACCTGAATTCTGCATTGGTAATAATTTATCTAATTGTGGCATCCTCTGGTTGCAAATGACAGAAACCATTTCTAGCTAACTTAGGCAAAAGGCAGCTTATTCAAAGCATACTTATTTACTCATAGAATAAAAACAAAATCTGATTTACTAGAGCAGCTCAGAGGATCATATCACAGGGATTATTGAACTATCTCTAGGGCATTTCCATCAGTAAATTCAACTCCAACTGTTTTCTTTTGAGATTCAAACTAGCTTTGACTGAGTCACATCCTCACCCAATGGTGATGGGAGGGCTGGGCATGGAGGGTGGGTAGTGACAGGAGATTGTCCTGTGATGAGTAACTCTGGCAGCAACTCATGGCATGGGAACAGAGTGTGTCTCCAAAGAAGGTTGTGATATAGAAAAAACAAACAAAACATCCCAGATTAGTGACTAACTAATGATTTAACCTTTTTCTTATGGCTTTTTAAAAAAAATAAACAGGCTGTAGTAGTGTTTAAAATATCTATATGGACCATATGCTTAGAAGATAATTTTCTTGTTAGAAGTTGTTTTTATTTCCTAAATAGAATTGTTTAAATATACAGGGCATCTAGAAAAATAGCATTCATGTCTATGTAAAAATTATATTATTATTATTTATTTATGTATTAAAATTATATAATTATATAAAAGAATATGTGGTTCAACTAGGTTCTCCAAACTTTGGAGATAATGGAGCAAAGTAAAAGTAGGAACAAAAGCAAATGTTCTCGCATTGCCAGGGAAAGATTATTGTTAGACATATAAAGAAAGATACATTCCTAAGGATATTAATGGAGAAGAAAGATATCTTCTCAGCAGGCAGATATTGAAAACAATAACAGTCTCAACATGAGTCTCAAAGGCATATAATTAGCTTATGGAAAAAATAGTTTAGACCATTACATCTCAAATCTGGCTGTGTGTTAGAATCATATTTTTAAAAGCACAAAAGCATCATCATTCCCAGAAATTTTATAGTGGAGCCCAGTAGGACTACTGTATTGCACAGCTCCATAGGACTCCATTCACATCACAATTATATGCATGGTGCCCCTTGAAGTTGTTTAGTGCCTGGCCTGTATAGCCATCAACATTAAATAATTATTTTTATTTTTGTATTATGGTTATTTTTCTACTAAGATTTTTCGAAGCTCCTCGGGTTTATTTTATTTTATTTTTTATGTTTCTGAATTTTGTCCAGACTTTGAAATGACCAAGTCAGGCCATCTCGTGTTTCTTATTCTCACCCCCAGCCTTTTTTGATTACTCTTTAAAGCTCTCTTTGTGTTAACCATGATCTCACTTGTCTACAGATATAATGGGTAGAACTGGGCATTACTGAACACACAGAATTATTAGCTTTAGCCCATACTTACTGTGGTTGATGCTGAGTGCTGCATCTTATTTCAGGGCAAGTGTTGAAAGAACTGGGTCTAGGGCATGTCTGGTAACATTGAAATGGTCAAATGTGTGAATGGTAAGTGGCTAATTTTGATATATCTGTAGTAACAGTCTATGGCAGAAGTTGTCAGAGTAGCTAACCTCTATGTGTCAAGCACAATGCTTATTACCTAATCATCACCTCAGTTTCCTTCCTCCCTGTCTCCCTCCCTCTGGTGAGAAGAGGACATGTGTGGTAATTTAGAAAACTATATAATATAAAATATATAAATATATAAAAATCTTTAAATATCAATTAATTAACTTGGTGCTGCCTCTGACTTTATTGTATGGTTATATTACATTTTTTTTTTTTGAGTTGGAGTCTCACTCTGTCGCCCAGACTGGAGTGCAGTGGCCGCTCCTGGCCACCACAGCCTCGACCTGCTGGGCTCCGGTGATCCTTCCGCCTCAGCCTTCCAAGTAGCCGGAATTACAGGCATGCTCTACCATACCCGGCTGATTTTTTGATTTATTGTAGAGATGAAGTCTCGCTGCCCGGGTGGGTCTTGAACCCGCGGGCTCAGGCAATCCACTCACCTCAGCCTCCCAAAGGTGCGGGATTACAGGCTGAGCCACCGATCCCGGCTTATATTACATTTTTAATCTCCTATTTTACAGAGGATTAACTTTGCAAATTTGGATAGCTCACAATTTGGGGGAATGCTCAAGCCTGTGTCAGAGTGGTACAAATGAAGATATTGGTATAAATTAAACTTAACAGAAAGTAACCCTGTCTATTCTGATAGAATTCTATGTGGGTTGTGTAGGACTGGCTGGTTTTATAGCTAGATGGAAGAAACTCTATGCTTATTTCTGAAAATGCCTGGAAGCTTAGTATTGACAGTTAGGCAAGATATAAATGAGATAGACTAGTTAGTGATTTAAAATGTGCTTTTGATATTAAAAATGACCCTGGAGGCTTTGGGATGGTTTATCTACACTGTTGAGAGATGTATGGGTTGATGGTTTACATCTAGTATAATTATTGTACAGCCTGGCTTGGCTATGTGACCAGTAGTGTATAAAAGACAGTACTGCAAAGTTATGCTGACACTATTCTGAAATCAAGGTACATCCTGTGTGACTGAGAAAGGGCACCTAAAGGACCACACCTGGAAGTCTCAAACGTTTCTGATTGCTTGGGCTTTGTTTTCCCCACTGTACCATATCCTTTATCTTCATTAAAGCCTTACAAGAATATACTCTGAGTCTTGTGAGTTCTTTGAGCATTCGACCCTGTAATTGGTGCATGTACTATTTGCAATTTGCTCTTTACTTATTAGACAGGTGTGAAGGAATACATAACAAAGTAATTAAATATAAATTATAATCTGGATGGGAGATCCAAGATGGCCACTGTGGGGCAGCAGACTAGCACTTATCTTGCAATGCAGAGTAGGGATACAGCCACCAATAGACACAGACACCCTGAACAGTTTTGGGCAAACGATGCACCCTCCACCCAGTGGAGATTTCTTCAAACACAAAGAGACTAGAAAGCAGAGTGCTACAGTGGCAGATGCTGGAATCTGGGTGCCCCATCCCCTGCCATGCACCAAGCTTGCATAGGAACAGAAGCCCTGCCCTGTGTACAAGAGGTGTGAATAATTCTGACATACTCTGGGTGGGTTCCCCACCCTCCATCCACATGTGAATCATTGGTCCCACACAAGAGGAGTCCTGATCAGGACATAGCAGTAGGCAATCACAGCCAAAGCAGAATGGGAGCAAACCTGTGCTCTGACAGCTTCCAAGCATGTGCATTCTGCCAGTGGAACCTAGTGACCAGCTTCCAGGCCAGGAAAGTTCACTTGAAGATTAAACTCAGCTGGCACTCACTGCCAAGATCTAATGACCAGTCCCCTCTCAAGAAGGACCACTTGCCACCCTCAGGGTGGATCCCCACCCAACTCCCATGGCAGAGAGCTCACTCCCTTTCAAGTGCTGAGCATAGACTTGAATGGGGAGGAAGTGACACAAAAGACAGCCAAAGTCATTCCCAGTGAAAAAGTATCTGTACTGCAAACTGCAAACCAGCAGACAGGGGGCCCATCCCCCAACCTGTTCCCCCAGAGTACCTGCAATGGATCTGAAAACTAATCCAACAGGATGGATCACAGGAAAACCTCTGGGACAGAGGCGCCTTTTCCAGGGTGCAGTGCAGAGCAGAAGTGAGTGCCCCTCTCTCTCTTACTGAGTGATACACATTGAAATGACAGAAAGGGCCCTAGGAAAAAGTGACCTTAATTAACTTCAGAGCAACAAAACAAAAGAGGAAAGATAGGGAAGAATTGCTTTTCACAAATGAGGAGGAATTAATGAAAAAACACAGTACATCCTGAGAATCTTAAAGAGACAGCACCCAAAAAAAGCAGGCATCAGTGCACAAACAATGGAAGCCCCTGCAGAACAACCTATTCCAGATGACAGTCACATAACTCAAAGATTGGATGACTAAAATTAATAAAGAGAACCATGAGAAACTAGAAGCAAAACTCACTGAAATCATACTGGAAATAAAAGTGGAGTTGGCCAATTTCAGAAAGACCCATTCTGAAATACTGGAAATGAAGGACTTCATCCTGGAAGTTAAAAACACTATAACAAGCATACAAAAGAGGATCAATCAGGTAGAGGAAATAATCTCAGAGCTTGAAAACCAAAGTATGGAACTAACCAATCTGTCAAAAACATTAAAACAGGCTCAAAAAGAATAAGCAAAGCCTCTGAGATGTGTAGGAATATGTCAAGAAGCCAAATCTATGCCTGACTGGTATCTCTAAAACATAAAGGAAAACTGAGAACACCATGGAACAGGCATTTCATGAGGTCATCCAAGAAAACTTACCATATCTTGCTAGGGAGGTGACCCTCTAAGAGCAAGAGATTCAGAGAAACCCCACAAGGTATCGCATGAAAAGACCGTCTCCAAGATACATAGTAATTTGCCTCCACAAAGTAAGCATGAAAGAAAAATTCCTAAAGGCAATAAGAGAGAGAGGTAAGATCACCTACCAGGAAAGACCCATCAGAATGGCTCCAGAATTATCTGCAAAAACATTACAAATCAGAAAGGACTGGAGTTCCATTTTTAATGTTCTTAAAGATAAGCAATTCCACCAAGAATTTCTGACCATGCCAAACTAAACTTTACCAGTGATAGAGAATTAAAATTCTTCCCAAGCATCCAGTCCATAGGAGAATATGCTGCCTCCAGATCAGCCCTTCAGGAGTTGCTTAAGAAGGTGTTGAACACAGAAACAAACAAACAGTCATAGCCATAACAAAAGTATAGGCAAGCACAGAGTTAACAGAGCATCCAGATCATTCAGAAAAATGAAAATAGACATATAAATACAAAAGTAAAAAGGAAATCAAGCAAACCCCTAAAAGCCCCATGACAGGGATGAACTCTCATATTTCAATAATTAATTTGAATGTGAATGAACTGAATGCACCACTAAAGCAGTATAGAGTGGCAAACTGGGTAAAGAAGCATGATCCAACATTCTGCTGTCTTCAGGAAACTCATCTCACTGCAAAAGACACCAACTGCAAAAGACACCAACATTCTGCTGCCTTCAGGAAACTCATCTCACCACAAAAGTCACCAAGAGGCTCAAAGTTAAAGGCTGAAAAATGACCTTTCAGGCTAACAGGAAACAGAAGAGAACAGAGGTGGCTATAATGATAATAGATAAAGCAGACTTCAAACCATCAAAAGTTAAAAATGACATGGAAGGACACTACATAATGATAAAAGGCTCAATCTGCCAGCAAGAAATATCCATCTTAAACATATTTGCTCCCAACACAGAAGCACCAAGTTTTATAAAACAACTCAAAGTAAACTAAGAGAGGACACTGACACTCATAAAATCATAGTTGGAAACCTTGATACCTTGCTAACGGCCCTAGACAGATCATCAAGGCAAAAAAGCAACAAGGAGTTTCAGAACCTTAACTTAACACTTGATCAAATGGATTTAACAGACATCTACAGGAGAATTCACCCAACAACTACAAAGTATACATTCTACTCATCAGGACATGAAACATTCTCCAAGATTGATCACATTCTTGGACATAAATCAATTTTGAACAACTTTCAAAAGGTAAAAAAAACCATGCATGTCCTCAGATCACAGTGAAACAAAAATAAATATTGCCACCAACAAGATCTGCCCCAAACACACAAAGACATGGACTAAAAACATGCTGCTGAATGACTCCTGGGTCAACACAGAAATCAAGACAGAAACAAACAAAAACAAAGACACCTTATCAGAATCATTGGAATGCCATGAAACGGTGTTGAGGAAAATGCATAACATTGTACATGCACATCAAGAAAATAGAAGGATCACAAGTAAATAATCTAACATCATACCTATAAGAGCTGAAAGGGCAAGATCATCTAAATCCTAATATCAGAAGAAAAATCCAGATCCTAAGATAAAGTCACAATTGCAGAATATAGAAGGCAAAAATATCATAGAAGTGATCAACAAAATAAAAGATGGTTTTTGGAAAAGATAAATAAGATTGATGAACCCCTGACCAGATTGACTGAAAAAAAGTGAGAGAAAGTCCAAATACAATTAGAAATGAAAAAGGCAAGTTCACAATTGACCCTGAAGAAATTCAAAAGATCATCAGAGATTACTATCAACATCTGTATGCAAATAAACTAGAAAATCTAAAGGAAATGGAGGATTTCCTGGCATCACACAACCTCCCAAGGTTGAAACAAGAAGAATTTGAAACTCTAGATAGACCAATAACAATCAAAGAAATCTACTCAGTCATAAGAAACCTCCCTGTCAAAAAAAGCTCTGGACCAGATGGCTTGCCAGCTGAATTCTACAAGACATACAAAGAGGAGCTGATACTAATCTTAATGAAAATATTCCAAGCAATCGAGAATGATGGAATTCTCCCCAAAACATTTTATGAAGTTAATATCATACTGATACTGAAACCTGGCAAAGACCCAACAAGGAAAGATAATTACAGGCCAATCTCCTTGAGGAACATAGATGCAAAAATTCTCATCAAGGTTCTAGTGAATTGGATCCAACAACACATCTCAAGAATCATCCACCATGACCAGATAGGCTTCATTCTTGGGATGCAGGACTGCTTCAACATTCAAAAGACTGTAACCATAATTCAGCACATTAATGGATGTGAAACCAAGAACCACATGATTACCTCACTAGATGCAGAAAAAGCATTTGACAAAATCAAGCAACCCTTTCTGATAAAAACCCTCGAACAACTAGACATCGAAAGCATGGTCCTCAAGACAAGAACAATCTAGGATAAACTCACAGCCAACATTTTGCTCCATGACAGAAGCTGGAAGCATTTCCCTTGAGAAAGGGAACAAGACTAGGATAACCACTCTCACTCCTTCTATTCAACATGTGCTGGAGGTCCTAGCCAGAGAAATCAGGCAAGAGAAGGAAATTAGGGGTATCCAAATAGGAAAAGGAAATTAATCTATCCCTCTTTGTGGACGATATGATTCTATACCTAGAAAATCCTAGGGAATCTATCAAAAACTTCCTTGCACTAATAAATGACTTCGTAGTCTGAGGCTACAAAATGAACATGGATTTTTATACACCAGCAACAAGCAGCAGATAACCTAATAAAAAACACAATCCCATTCATCATACCATAAAAAAATAAGAAGTACCTTGGGATCCACCTAACCAGAGAAATGAAAGACATTTCCAATGAGAACTATAAAACTCTGCTCAAGAAATCAAGGATGATACAAATGGGAAAATATCCCATGCTTATGGTTATAAAGAATCAATATTGTCAAGATATCCATTCTACCCAAGTCAATCTACAGATTCAATGCTATGCCCATCAAATCACCAACATCTTTTCTCATAGACCTGAAATGACAATACAGAAATTCATATGGAAATAAAAAAGAGCATGAATAGCCAAAACAATCCTCAGCAAAAGGAACCAAGTGGGAGGTATCACACTTCCAGACTTTAAAGTTTATTACAAAGCTACAGTAATCAAGATAGCATGGTATTGGTACAAGAATAGGCACACAGACCAATGGAACATGACAGAGATTCTGGAAGTAAAAACACAGTCTCTCAGCCAACTCATCTTCAAGAAAGCTACCAATAGCCATCACAGAGGCAAGGAGACCATATTTAGCAAATGATACTGGGAAAACTGTCTAACCACATGCAGAAGAGTGAAACTGGACCATATACAAAAATCACCATATGCAAAAATCAACACAAAATGGATCAAGTACCTAAGCATCAAACATCAAACTATAAGAATCCTCAAATTTGTAGGACACACCATTCTGGACATCGGAGTAGGCAATTAATTCATGAACAATTTCCCAAAAGTGAATGCTACAAAAGCTAAGATAGACAGGTGAAGCTTTATCAGACTGAAAAGCTTTTGCACAGCAAAAGAAACCATCATGAGAGTAAAGAGACAACCTATAGAATGGGAAAAAATATTTGCAAATTATGCATCTGACAAAGGCCTAACATCCAGGATCTACAAGAAACTCAAGTGAAAGGAAAACAAAACAAAATGAAAAAATCAACCCCAGTAAAAAGTGGGCAAAAGACATAAACAGACACTTCTCTAAGGATGACATATAAGTGACCAACAGACACATGAAAAATATTCAGCCTCACAAATCATCAGAGAAATGCAAATCAAAACCACAGTGAGATACCACCTAACTCCAGTAAGGATGACTATCATCAACAAGACAAAAAACAGGTGCTGGCATGACTGTGGAGGAGAGAGAATGCTTCTGTACTGTTGGTGGGAATGTAAACTAGTTCAATCTTTATGGAAAGCAGTATGGCAATTCCTCAGAGAACTAAAAATTGAGCTTCTGTACAATCTAGTAATCCCTCTCTTGAGAATATATACTGAGAACACAAATCACTTTGCCACAAAGAAACATGTTTATTGCCACACTATTTGCAATAGCAAAAACATGGACCCAGTTCTGCTGCCCATCAAAAGTGGGCTGAATAAAGAAAATGGGTACATATACATGATGGAGTATTATGCAGCCAAATTTAAAAAACAAAATCATGGACTTCGCAGCAACTTGGATGCAGTTGGAGACCATCATACTAAGTGAACTATCACATAAACAAAGAACTGAATACCACATTTTCTCACTTGTAAGTGGGCACTAATCACTAGTCACATTAGCACAAGGATGGGATCAGCAGTCACTGGGCACTGCTAGGGAAGGGAGGGAGGGTGGAGGGTGAGGGGCATGTGAAAACACAAAGGGAAACTGGTCCACTACCAGGTGGAGTAAGGATCACTCAGAAGCCCAAACTTCACCTGAAGTAGCCTATTTGATGCAGTAATCCTCACTTGTCACCCATAACACTATAATATATAAATTTTAAAAAATTATAATCTGGTACTTTTGTATACTACACTGTGGTTAACTTAAATGTCTGATTTTAGATCTATATTTAACTCTTTGTATACTACTTGTGCCTAGCTTTTGTTGTTGCTACAGTTTGTCCAAAAAATCTTAAAAATTTTGAACTACAAGATGTCTGCTTTTTGTGAATTAAAAAAAAGGAATACATTGTGAAGAACCAGTAACTTTCACAAAGTTTGTTCAGATGATTTGAATGTTGAAATAGTTTGAGAATATTGGTTAAATTGTAGCCCACTTGTCTAATATTTAAATCAACCTTAAGTAAGTTACTGAGTCTAAAAGCTTTTTCTTTCTCTTTAAAAAAAAATTACTTATTATAAAAATGTGGGGTACAATTCAGGGTTAGGTATACAAACATTGATTGTGCAGGTACCCTTGATGAGGTATGCCCCTCCCTCCCCTAGCAGTTTCCCTCAACTACCAGCCCCGCCCCTGACAGTTTTCCACTACTGCCAATCGCTTTCTTATAGCATTATAATTGTTCAAGGTCACCTTATGAGTGAGAACATACGGAACTCAGTTCTTTGTTTCTGTGATAAATCACTGAATATGATAGACTCCAAATCCGTCCAATTTGCTGCAAAGTCCATATATTTGTCCTTCTTTATGGCTGCATAATATTCCATTGCGTGCATGTATCACATTTTTTAAATCCAGTCCAGCTTCAATGGGCAACACGGTTGGTTCCATGTTTTTGCTATTGTGAATAGAGCTGCAACAAACACGTGTGCAGGTATCTTTTTTGTAGAATAATTTGAGTTCCTCCAGGTATATTCCCAATAGGGGAATTGCTGGATCATATGGAAGGTCAATTTCTAGTTCTTTCAGAAATCTCCAGACTGTTTTCCAGAGAGGTTGTACAAGTTTGCATTCCCACCCGCAGTGTAGAAGCATTCCTTTTTCTCTACATCCTCGCCAGCATCTGTTGTTTGTTTTATTAATGATGGCCATTCTTACAGGGGTTAGGTGGTATCTCAATGTGGTTTTGATTTGCATTTCTCTGATGATGAGTGAGGCTGAGCACTTTTTCATGTGTCTGTTGGCTGCCTGTATATCTTCTTTTGAGAAGTGTCTATTCATGTCTTTTGTCCACTTTTTAAAGGGGTTATTTGTTTTTTTTCCCTTTAGTGTGTTTGAGTTCCTTTTGATCCTAGATATAAGGCCTTTGTCAGATATACAGTTGACAAATATTTTTTCCCATTCTGTGGGGTGTCTCCCTGTTCTCTTGATGGTTTCTTTTACTTTGCAGAAGCTTGTTAATTTATGAGGTCCCACTTGTCTATCTTATTTCTTAAGATATTGGCCTTTTTTTAAATCCAATCCTCTTTTGATGGGCAGCATGGTTGCTTCCAGGTTCTTGCTATTGTGAACAATGCTGTGATAAACATACATGTGCAGGTGTCTTTTTTGTAGAGTGATTTGTGTTCTTCCAGATATATTCCCAGTAGGGGGATTGCAGGGTCGTATGGGAGGTAGATATTTAGAGGGAATACTATGCAGCCATAAAAAAGAACAAAATCATGAATTTTGCAGCAACCTGGATGGAACTAGAGTCTATAATACTGAGTGACCTCTCACAAAAACAAAGGTCCGAGTATCACATGTTTTCACTCATATAATGGACCTTGAACATCCAATCTAATACTATAAGAAAATGACTGACAGTAGTGGGAAACTATGGGGGGGGAGATGGGATTAATGAGCAAATATCTGTCTGGGGATGGGGAAGCACCTTAATCAATAGGGTGCCTGAATGAAATGTATTTGTATACCTAACCCTTAACTGTACCCCACAACATCATAATAAAAAAATATTGATTATTGAAAAAAAAATATTGGCCTTTAGAGTTCTGGATAGGAATTGGTTGCCAGTTCCCATTTCCATAAAGGTGTCTCCTACATTTTCTAAGGTTCTTATAGTTTGAGGTTTTACATTTAGATCTTTGATCCATTTAGAGTTAATTTTTGTGTATGGCGATAGGTAGGGGTCCTGTTTCAGTCTTTTGCATGTTGTCAACCAGTTTTCCCAGCACCATTTACTGAATAGGTTTTCATCTCCCTAGTAGTTTTTGTTGGAGGCTTGTCAAAGATGAGTTGGTTGAGGAATTGAGGCTTTGCTCCCAGAATCTCTATCCTGTTCCATTGGTCTATATGCCTGTTTTTATACCAATACCAAGTTGTTTTGATTACTGTAGCTTTATAGTAGAGTTTGAAGTCTGGAAGTGTGATACCTCCTTCTTTGTTTGTCTTGTTAAGGATTATTTTGGCTATTTATGGTCGTTTATGTTTCCATATGAATTTCTGTATTGTCGTTTCCAGATCTGAGAAGAATGATGTTGGTAACTTAATGGGTATT
>NW_007249730.1:798233-805045 GCF_000164805.1 Carlito syrichta | reverse complement strand
AAATATAGTTTAATTTTTTACAATGGACTTGTTTCTGTTTTATCTTTAAAATTTTATTTTATAAAATAATCTACTTCTCTTTTTATTTAAGTTATTATATGCTGCTAAACATATATAAAAGGCCCTATATTTGCAAATTTTGGTGGAACTTTATCACTGCTAATAGAAAAAATTATGTAAATAGGTAAATTATAGATTAAAGTACATTTTGAAATAGGATGTTTAATTTCCCCACCTATTCAGAGCACTATTTTATAAATTCTAAAAGATTACATTTTTATGTAGACTGTACAAATTTGGAAATATTGCAGTTTTTGGCTGCAATATTTGTTTGCCCATGTAGTTACATTTATGGCTTAAATAAATATATCACTTTGACATCTCTTCTTTTGTTTTACTTCTGGCTGTATGATGATGGCCAAAGAATTTAGAATCTATAAAACATTGCTTTACCTGTGCATGGTATAAAAGTCAATGCTCTTGTTCAACAATTTATAGATATTCTTCCTTGCTTATTTAATATATATAAAATACTTCTGAAAATTTTGAATTATCCAAATTACATTTTATATATCCCTACAGAAAATTCACTATTCAAATAAATCATTTGTTGAATAAATTTGTAAAATTAAGGCACTGTTTGCAATATAGATCTTCATCCTTAACTTTTTATTTTTTTGCTTATGTGCTAAGATTGCTCATTGATTCGGTGTGTATCCACTTTAGAAATCACTGCTCATATTTTGATCTTGGTCTTTATTTATCAAATATTAAAACTTTGTGAACCTTTACATGGATGGGAGAAGAGACTGTTTCTATAGAGCTGAAATGGAGAGCCACAGTATGTTGGCATACTGCAGAAAATAAATCTGAGAAAATGCTTTCACTGCTGCTTCCTTAGTAAAGCCCTCAGGAAAATATTTAATGCTACTGATGGAAATCCAACATGTTCTAGCCTAAGCAGAAAATGGGATTTTTTAAAAAGACACACAATAGGCTTGCTCACAGAAAAAAAGAAAACTTGCAGGAATGAGGACAACGACCTGGATCTCAGCAATTTGAAGCAAGAATGGAAATGTTTCTCATTACTGCTCTCATTTTCTTTCTGTTTCTCATTATTGCTCTCATTTTCTTTGTTTGTAGGCTTTGTCTTCTTGCACCTCTCTGCATGTCAGAGATCATGATCTGGAAGGACTGCCTTATTCTAGCCAGTTGCTGCTAAAGAGTCCTGGAGAAGGCCAGTGACTGATCCAGCTGTGTCATACAGATTGCATATCAGGATGGCTCTGTGCAGTGACATAGATTCATTTTATGATAGGAGTTGGGAGAGGATGCAATAATATTATTTGCTATCTCCACTGGAATAACATGGTTGGGGCAGAGAGGAAATGTTATTACTCAAAAAATGGGTAGCAATTACTAGAAGAATGCAGAAAATGGGCAGAGAAAGTCATCATGTAACAACTTTTATATTGTACTCAATATGGGTACAATGTAAAGTACTCAAAGTAATAAAGTAGGGAGTAACTCAGATAATTTTTTTCAGCAAATTGATCAGCAAAGGCCAACAGTATGAATAAACTATGTATGATGGACTGAATGGCAACCATTTTTGATGAATTGCTAATTTGAATAATCTGATGTCCCTGGAGTAAGATCTCTAGCTTCATTAGATAAAAATCAATCTTTGCCCTTTGTAACATTGTTTTTGTGTCTTTCATAAAGACAATAATTAACCAACTTTTACAATAGATCTTATGGCCAGGAAGTATTCTAGACTCTGCTGATATACAGCATACTAAACAAGTTGCCTTCCCCAAGGAGCTCATTATTCCCTACTCACTAATAGATAGTAGGGAAGGCAACTACTATTTTCCTTTAAAAGAGTATAATTTTTAAGGCAGATTAACATGAATAGAGGGGATGTAACAAAATGATTCTGAGAGATGGTGACACTTGAACTGAGTCTTGAAGTAGTAAACTTGAAAGGGCGGGAGAAAGATGTTCTAAGCAGAAGAAAGTACATAGGCAAGGAAATGGGAGCATCACACATTCAGGCATAGGAAAATAGTTCTATATTTAAACATCTATTAAAAATTGAAGTGGGTTATAAATACATAAATTAAAATAAATTCTGTACATCTGCTGCCAGCATCTGTTTAGGGGAGTAGAAGATGTGGCTGAAGGATGGTGATCAGAGCTTGACAAGGCTGTGTGAGACTTAGATGAAGCCCATTGCAAGTAAATGGGGTAGTGACATGCTTAGAAAACTTTTGGCATTACTTTCAGCTAAAGAAAGTAGAGTAAAGCAGCACTACTCTGCTCTAATAATTGAGCTCAATTGTAACCCATGAAAGAGGGCTTCCCAACATAGCTAGAGTGAAATAGGTAGTGGAGAGTGGAAGTTGTGCCTCGTGAAATGCCCAAAAGTGGTTTGCACAACCTCAGGGAATACATCAAAAGCATTTCCTTTCAAACAGCCTTGTCCTGGAATGTGGAAGGGCTGTGAGAATATCCTTGAACTCAGTTTGACACCTGCACAGACTGGCTGACAGGTCAGGTGAATAAGAAAATGTGTAGCCATGCCTTTTTTGTTCCTCTCAAATTGAGCAATTGGTATGACAGATTGGAGCCGAACACATGCACACACCTCTCATAAAGCTTAACACATGCACACACCCCTCGTAAAGAAGGAACTTTACTTAGAGCCAAGGAGATTTTCTGTTAGTCATGTGGTGAGTAATAGCCCCTGGAGAGAATATTGAAGAAAAATATCTGGAAACAATAAACAAAAATTCAAGTCCCTCTCTCATTGAGCCACCTCCCATCACCCTTCCTTCACACAATCTCCAATCAAAAGCTAACCTAGAAAAAGTCCCCACTAAAAGACTTGCTTCTCCCCAACAGAAAATGGTGATTGCTTGTCACATTGTGATTTTGTTACTTACATAAAATTTTGTCATACTAGCAGATTCTATCTAGAGGCTCCTTTTCTTTATTGGCATTGAAGAAGCAGTCTGCCATGAATTCTACAGCTCAAGGAAATGAATTCTGTCAACAACCCGAGGGGTCTTGGAAGCAGGCCCTTTCCCAGTCAGGCCAGCTGATACCTTGTTTGCAGCCTTGTGAGACCCTGAACAGAAGATCCAGTCAAGTCAAGCTCTGACTCCTGACTCACAGTGACTGCGAGATTATAAATGTGTGTTGTTTTAAGCAGGTGCAGTTGTGATCATTTGTTACACAACAATAGGATACTCATACAAATATGGATGAAATTACTGATTTCTGAAGTTTTCAGTTACATGGGAGAACAAGACAGATGAAACAGTTATTTTAAGTAGACTATGATAAAAGATATACTGAGGGAAGTTTAGGGTTTCCCCTCCCCACCCAGAAATGAAAATAACTCAGTCTTGCTGATTTTAGAAGAGAAACATTTCTGGAGGGAGACAAAAGGGCACATCAGAGAAAGCTTTGTGATCCTTAGCTGATATGGGAGACTTACCTTGGAGCAAAGGAGAAACAATGAAGTGTTTTAAGCAGAGGAGTAACTGAATCAAATTTGTATATTAAATTGATCATTTTGCTAGTTGTGAGAAACTTAGATTTTTAAAATTATTTAATTGGCACAAATAATTGAGTATATTTGTAGGGTACAATGTGATATGTTGATCAGAAAATTTAGGTTTTTAAGAGAAAATTTTAAACTGGAGAGATAGACATAACTGAATAGAGAAGATAAGGGCTAGAATTAACAAAATACAATTGATAATTGGTAATGAAGAGGTCACAACAATTGTGGGGTTGAGGAAAAGAGAAACTCACACTGAGTTTGCTGACGTATTTCACAAAAGGTCAGTGATGATGCTAAAGCATAATTTTCTAAAGTTAGAATCATGATTCTCATACAGATATAAGCACATATCAAAAGTTTTACTTATTAACTCCTTTAACTTACTAATATACTAGATAAACAGTAAGATGTTAAAAGGATAAACTTAAGACATTAAATGCAATAAGGAATACTGTAATGAATTTGCATCTGCCTTGTGTGGCAGCAAGCTCAGTATGACCAGAGTCTCAGGTAGGCAAGAAGAATTAACCAAAACAGTTATGAATTAGATAGCATTATTAAAGGGAAGATATATTGTGAAGGACGCAGAGGGCCAAACAGCAGAGAGAGTGTCTGCTGTCTACAAAGAAGGCCAAGGCAAGAGGGGTGTTTTGATAAGAGGTTATGTTTGGGAGAGTCTACAAAAGGAAATTTCCAGAGGTTTGTAAAGCAGCTGACTGTGGTTTCTTTAAGGTAAGCTTAGGATAAGGGCAAGATGGCAACAGCATAGGTGAACTGGTGAGATTCTCTGAACGTGAGTTCCCCAAAAGGCTATTACTTCTCTTCCCCCATCCCCCAGCCCACCACAACCGTGCTGGTGCCAGGCCTGGGAACTTCGATCCCACGCAGGGCCAGATATTGCGCCCCCCCCACTGCTGCTGTTCTACTGCGTGTGTGGGAGTCTCTGGTCCCAGCCTCCTCCAGATCCCTCCCCGGCTGCATTGTCTCCAGCCCAGCACCTGGTACCAAGCCGCCGGTCACACAGGGAGGCTCTGGGCACCCACCCCTCAGAGACACTGGTCCCATTCCTGGCTGAAGTACCCTGTGGGGGCCCAGTGCCACTCTCGCCGCTCACCGCCTGCCCTTTGGAACTTTGGAGCTCTGGAACTCCAGGCCCACCCTGGCTGAGGCACTCAGTGTGAGACCCCAAGCCAGGGGACCCAGACAAGTGGAAAAAAACAGATCTGCTTAAACTGCCTCACCATTCTCCAGGCAGAGACTTCCATTGATCCGCCCACCTATCAACAAACTTTACCTCATTTCCTAAGGCCAGATATTGCAGCCTCCTGCTGCTGCTATTCCACTGCGTGTGTGGGAGTTTTGGGTCCCAGCCCCCTTCGGCTCTCTCCCCGGCTGCATTGTCTCCAGCCCGGCACCCGGCACCAAGACGCCGGTCACACAGGGAGGCTCTGGGTGCCCGCCCCTCAGAGACACTGGTCCCATTCCTAGCTGAAGTACCCTGTGGGAGGCCCAGAGCCACTCTCACCACCCACTGCCTGCCCTTTGGAACTTTGGAGCTCTGGAACTCCGGGCCCACCCTGGCTGAGGCACTCAATGTGAGACCCCAAGCCGGGGGACCCAGAAAAGTGGAGAAAAACAGATCTGCTTAAACTACCTTGCTTTTCTCCAGGCAGAGACTTCCATTGCCCCACTCACATACCAACAAACTTTACCTCAGTTCCTAAGGCAACAGCGGGAAACAGGAGACAAAGCCCCACCCCTACGCTGCAATGAAAAACAAAAGGGAGAGGCCGGAATTGGAGATCAGAGAAGTGACTCTAGTCTGATAGCTTATTTTGACTTATGATTTTATCATTGAAACTGTTGGTTTAGATCACGTTTGGTGTTTACCTTCTGACTTACACTGTTTCTTAATTTTATTGGTCTGTCTCTGTGTAGCTATCAGTACTCTTTAGGGAATCTTTCTTACGTGTCTTTCTTCACTTTTTCCCGGCCCTGTGTCTCTTTCTCACCTGATAGTTGGTATGTATATCTGTTTTCCCTCTCTCACTTCTCTCTTTCACTTATTTTGACTTATGATTTTATCATTGTAACTGTTGGTTTAGATCACATTTGCTGTTTACCTTCTGACTTACACTGTTTCTCAATTTTATTGGCCTGTCTCTGTGTAGCTATCAGTACTCTTTAGGGAATCTTTCTTACATGTCTTTCTTCACCTCTTCCCGGCCCTGTGTCTCTTTCTCACCTGATAGTTGGTATGTATATCCGTTTTCCCTCTCATACTTCTCTCTTTCTAACTCCCTATTGACCCCCCTTCCTCCATTATTTTCCTCTTTAATATGCCCCCTTTTAAAATCTAGGGACCAAGACTACATACTGCTGAATAGACAGACTGTAAAGCAGAGGGAAAAGTGAACAAAGTCAGAAGACCCTCATAAGGAAGAACAGGTCATTGCAGAAGAGAAATAAAAGCAACCCCACCTCCCCTCAAAAATAGAATTGAAGAAGGGGAGGGAAAGGGGGAGAGGGAGAAAAATCTACAGAAATGAAGAAAAACCAAAAGAAGAGTATGGGTCTCTCTCCAGACGCCTGGGAGAGCAGACACTGAGAAAACTGACTTTGGAATGCAAACAATGAAAAGCCCCCAGAATGAAGGGTCTCAAACTGCAAATGTAGATATCAAAACAATAATGGAGAGATTAAAAAGAATTGAGGAGACACAAGAAGAAAGTAGGAAGGATCTGATATCTGAGATAACAGTAATAAAGAATACTGTGAATGAAATAAATAACAAACTGATAAGCATGGAAAGCAGAATTACCCAAGCAGAAGAAAGAATCTCAGAGCTTGAGGACCAAAATATAGAAATAACCCAAACTCTTAATAAAAGCTCAAAAAGACAGAACAAAACCTTCAAGAGATGAGTGACTACCTCAAGAGGCCTAACCTAAGAGTAATCAGACTCCCTGAGGCAGAAAGAGAAACAGAGACCACATTGGAACAAACTTTCCATGAGATCATTCAAGAAAACTTCCCTTATCTAATCAGTGATGCAAAAATTCAAACAAAAGAGATTCAGAGAACCCCTGCAAGACAACAAATGAGAAGACCAACTCTTAGACACATAATTATTCACCTAAATAAAGTAGGCACAAAAGAAAAAATCCTAAAGGCAGCAAGAGAAAAAGGCCAGATCACCTACCAAGGAAGACCAATCAGAATAGCAGCAGATTTATCT
>NW_007249730.1:795949-798167 GCF_000164805.1 Carlito syrichta | reverse complement strand
ACTTCAACCAAGAATAACCTACCCGGCCAAGCTAAGCTTCATCAGTGAGGGAGAATTAAAATCTTTCCCAGATATCTAATCCCTAAGAACTTATGCTGCCACCAAACCATCTCTACATGAAACACTTAAGAAAGTACTAAACACAGAAGAAAAGGATAAAGAACAACGTTTTTCACAAGAGTACAGGGAAAAGAATAAAATATACATGAACCAACACGAAAACCAAAAAAAGACAAAAAAAAAAAAAAGAAAGAAAAAACCAAGTGGAAGAACAACAACTCAATAAGAACTCCATGATAGGGACAAACTCTTACATTTCAATAATAAGTCTGAACGTGAATGGACTAAATGCACCACTGAAAGGACATAGAATGACAAAATGAATAAAATATCACCAGGCAACAATATACTGCCTTCAAGAGACCCATCTCACTAGAAAGGACATACACAGAATCAAAGTAAGAGGATGGGAAACAAATTTTCAGGTGAATGGAACACAAAAGAAAGGAGGAGTCGTGATC
This sequence comes from Carlito syrichta, assembly GCF_000164805.1. Taxonomy (NCBI): domain Eukaryota; kingdom Metazoa; phylum Chordata; class Mammalia; order Primates; family Tarsiidae; genus Carlito; species Carlito syrichta. The sequence continues at coordinate 797,646 of NW_007249730.1, read as the reverse complement.
CTAATTTCAGACAAAATACCATTTAAGCTATCAAAAATTAAAAAAGATACAGAGGGCCACTACATAATGATAAAAGGTTCACGCCATCAACAAGAAATATCTATCCTAAACATATATGCACCCAACATAGGTGTGCCAACATTCATAAAGCAACTTCTGGGAAAACTAAAGAAAGACATTGACTCTAACACCATCATAATTGGGGACTTTAATACACCACTTGCAACCCTAGACAGATCATCAGGACAAAAAATCAGCAAGGAGATCCGGAACCTCAATGAGACTCTGGACCAAATGAACTTAATTGATACCTACAGAACACTCCATCCAAAGACCACAGAATACACATTCTACTCATCACTGCATGGAACATATTCTAAGATTGACCACATAATTGGACACAAATCAAGCATAAGCAAATTTAAAAGGACTGAAATTCTACCATGCACCTTCTTGGACCACAGTGGAATAAAAATAAACATTGACACCAACAAGGTCCCCCCCAAACCCACAAAGACATGGGCACTAAACAGCATGATGCTAAACAACACCTGGGTCAATGATGAAATCAAAACAGAGATCAAAAGATACCTGGAAACAAATGAAAATGAAGAAACATCTTACTAAAATCTCTGGGATGCCTTAAAAGCTGTAATAAGAGGGGAATTTATATCCCTACAAACACACATGAGGAAAATGGAAGGAACAGAAATTCACAACCTAACAAGCCACCTAAAGAAGCTGGAAAAGCAAGACCACAAAAACCCTAATTTCAGCAGAAGAATCCAGATCACCAAAATAAAAGCCCAAATCCAGGACAAAGAAGACAAAAAGATAATAGAAAAAAATCAATGAACAAAAAGCTGGTTCTTCAAAGAATAAACAAGATCGATGATCCCCTAGCTAGACTGACCAAGAAAAAACGAGAAAAAAACCAAATAAGCACAATCAGAAACACAAAAGATGAAGTCACATCTGACCCTGAAGAAATACAAAAGATCATTAGAGACTACTACATACACTTGTATGGAAACAAACTTGAATACCTTAAGGAAATGGAGGACTTTCTGACATCACACAACCTACCTAAGTTGGAACAAGAAGAAATTTAGACCCTAAATAAACCAATAACAATCAAGGAAATCGACTACATAATAAGAAAACTTCCTACAAAAAAAAGCCCTGGACCAGATGACTTTCCAGCAGAATTCTACAAGATATTTAAGGAGGAGCTGATACCAATCCTACTGAAGGTATTCCAGGTGATTGAAAAAGATGGAACGCTCCCCAAATCATTTTACAAAGCCAACATCACATTGATACCCAAGCCAGGTAAAGATCTACAAGGAACTCAAATGTGCTGAAAAGAAAAAAACAAACAACCCCATTATAAAAAGGGCAAAAGATATGAACAGACACTTCACAAAGGAAGACATCTGAGCAGCCAACCAACACATGAAGAAATGTTCAACCTCACTAATCATCAGGGAGATGCAAATCAAAACCACACTGAGATACCACCTAACCCCAGTCAGAATGGCAATTATCAACAAGTCAAAAAATAACAGCTGCTGGAGAGGGTGTGGTGAAAAGGGAACACTTCTACACTGTTGGTGGGAGTGTAAACTAGTGCAACCTCTGTGGAAAGCAGTGTAGCGATTCCTAAAAGCTCTAAATACCGACCTCCCATATGACCC
>NW_007249730.1:764434-795459 GCF_000164805.1 Carlito syrichta | reverse complement strand
TCAACAGGGTACCTGAATGAAACGCAATTGTATACCTAACCCTTAACTGTACCCCACAACTTCATAATAAAAAATAAATAAATAATTTTTTAAAAAAAGATAAGGTTAGTTAACAGCAATGGTTAACCAGCACGCAAATGTTTTACAGCTGGCTAACCACTTTTACAGCTCTTGGCTGTTATTAGCAAGTCTCTCAGTAACATTTGAAAAATCTCATCCTGAGATTTCTTCCTCAATTTAAATTTACCCAATTGCTGCTGGCTAATTGGGCCTCATATTCCTCCACAATAGGTGCAAAACTTACCTTGTATTGTTTGGAATAAATGTTTCTATAGGATGGAAATCAAACTGGATAAATTTCATTTGTAATTCTATGGACAAGAATAATTATGTTCCATTTTCTTCAATATACGGAATTGTAAAATAGTCAATTGTAAAATAGTCAATTGTAAAATAGCCCATTGTAAAATAGTCAAGGCATAAGCAAAAATAGCTTATGGAATTGTAAAATAGTCAATTATAAAATAGTCAAGGCATAAGCAAACATATAGACCCAGCATTTCATTTAAAGGTCATCCAGTAATCTTTTGCCTGCTTTGGTTTTTCAAAATTTTGTCCCCAGCAATGGTGGCAAAAATGAGTCTACAGGACAAATAAATTCAGAAATGAACAAAGAGCAAACTCAGTATCCATTTGTGAGACAGAAAAGCTTTCTTATTCCACTACAGGAATAAGCGGGCAAGGGCAGATCTCATGTCAGCATTTTTCTTTCACAGGTTCAGCTTTGAACAGGTTTGATGTGGTAGAAACTTCAAATATGTACTGGGAAATCAAGAATGCTGGAAATCATGGTACATTTTCCTGTGCACAGCCTGAGGGAGGCTGCAGGCCTACAGGAAAATTGATGCACTTGAGTCAGCACTGCATCCAGCATTGATGGAGGGAGGATGTGGAGTTGAGGAGAGAGACTAAATATATGAGCCTGAGGCTAAACTCCTGTTTTCCTATAGCTTGCAAATAGAATGCTGGGGATTGAGAAATGCCGTTTACTCCAGTAGAACAGATGCAGAAGTGCTGAGAGGGTCGGGGAACAGTGGAGACTTCAAGGCCAAAGGTCAGTGCCACACCACTTCATCTTTTCTCTACACACTTGAGTGAGTTCTGAGTAAATTTTCATCTCCATTTTAATAAATGTTAAAGAAAATAGAGGCAAGCACATTTGCACTTTCATTCTTCCATTATTCCAAGTATTTATTGAACATTTGCCATATTTAGACAATGGGCTGGTCTTATTTTACTATATCCCCTTTAAGAAGAAAAACAGTAAGAAAGACACATTTTAGAAAAAGAAATGTGCTTATTTCTCTAACTTCTCCCTTTCATAGTAAGAAGATATATCTGTACTATTTCAGTTCACATAAGTTTTATTTAAAAATTCAGTCAATATTTATTAAGCGACTCATATAGGACAGGTATTATGTCAGGTCTTCGGGAAGAATAATGATTAACACAATAGAAACAGTGTTTGCTTTCCTTCTAGTCCAGTATGGAAAATAGTCTTTAAACAATTGTGCTAAGTCTCGTAGGCATTACATTTGGTAAGTACAGTGTGCTAGAGGAGGATCTATGGCTGACCCTGCATCTAGACTTGTACGCCAACTTCAGGAGTGGTTATATTACTGTTAGGATATCTGTACTTTACATACTTAGAAATTATTTAATTTATATAATGGGTATCGTGTGTGGAATATGTAGGCTAAGCTCTAACCCATTCAAAGTGAGATGGCCTGGTCCAAGACCAATTTGCTAGCGTCATGTCAGAAAGGCCACCCTTTAGAGGTATTGACTCCAGCAAATCTGTGATCTCTTACTTGATCAAAGTCATTTAGGCATCCAGGGTGTTAGAAAACATGATGTTCAACATTCAGTGAATAGAAAAAGGAATCATGGGGAGCACAAATACTTATCTAGTGGATAGTTACTCTCTCTGCTGTAGAAACGGAGAATTGTTTATGTCTGATTGCTTTAAGTCAGTTGCCCAAATTTTCCTTAGAAATGTCTATTCTTCTTGTTTACCAAATACAATGTTTAGAAGTTAGAGTCCACTTCATTCCTTTATATGATCATAACATATTAGTATCAGAAGACTAGATATGATACAGTTAATATAATATAATTAATTTACATTAATTTGTACATGTGACAACTCCACCAGAGAGAGGGCTATATGGTGAAAAGGATGTTTATAAACTCCAAAGAGCCCATCCAAAATTAGTGAACTGGTTCTTGTAACAAATTGGTGCTCTAGAGTCTTAAAAATTGTTTTCTCCCATTTTATATAAAATGATGTCACTTTCAATTCGAGGGAAAAAGGTATTTGAGTTCTGTAATGGATATCCTCTTTCCAGTTCAAATAAGTAATAACAGAATTTTGTCTATTGTATCAGTCTAGAAACAGGCAAGGAAGAGAGGATACCATCAAGCTTAGTATTGATGACTTTAATAAGGGACTCTATAAAACTCTGGGGCAAAATTAGACAGCAGCAAGGGATTGTGAACTACCCTGAAGGTGAAATACCTAGAAGGTCTTACCTCTAGCCTGAAGAAGCAAAGCCAGGGAGCAGCAGGAAGATCTAATAAAGAGAGGGCAAGTAGTTGGAGACTACTACCTGGCTGACGTGGCAACTGAGGATAACCAATATGGCTATTGATCAGATAAGCTGCATTTCACTCTTCATTATGTCATTTAAGAATTTCCGGTCAATCTCAGAGAAGTAATACATAGCACAATGGTCAAAGGCATGCATTTTGGAGCCAGACTGCCTGGATTCAAATTCCATCTTTGCCACTTAATCTCTTTGTGCCTTAATTTTCCCATATAAAAAATGAAAACTTTTTGTAGAATTCTGCTGCAAAGTTGTCTGGTCCAGGGCTTTTTTTTTTGTAGGTAGTTTTCTTATGACAGAGTCAAATTCCTGGGTTGTTATTGGTCTATTTAGTGTCTCAGTGTCTTCTTGTTTCAACCTGGGGAGGTTGTGTGATGTCAGAAAGTCCTCTATTTCATTTAGGTTATCAAGTTTGTTTCCATACAGGTTTGCATAGTAATCGCTGATAATCTTTTGTATTTCTTCAGGGTCAGTTGTGATTTGATCTTTTGTATTTCTGATTGTGTTTATTTGAGCTTTTTCTCTTTTTCTTGGTCATTCTGGCTAGGGGTCCATAAGTCTTGTTAATTCTTTCAAAGAACCAGCTTTTTGTTTTGTTGATGTTTTCTATGATATTTTTGTCTTCTATGTCCTGTATTTGGGCTCTTATTTTGGTGATCTGGATTCTTCTGCTAAATTTAGGGTTTTGGTGGTCTTCTCTTTCCAATTCCCTTAGGTGATTTGTTAGGCTGTCAGCTTGTGATCTTTCCATTTTCTGCCGGTGGAAATGCAAACTAGTGCAACCTCTTTGGAAGACAGTGTGGCAATTTCTGAAAGAAATAGAAGTTGACCTTCCATACAACCCAGCAATTCCCTTATTGGGAATATACCCAGAGGAACTCAAGTCATTCTACCATAAAGATACCTGCACAAGCATGTTTGTTGCAGCTCTACTCACAATAGCAAAAACATGGACTTAATCATATTGCCCATCAAAGCTGGACTGGATTAAAAAAATGTGGTACATATACACAATGGAATATTATGCAGCCATAAAGAAGGACAAACATATGGACTTCACAGCAACTTGGATGGATTTAGAGTCTATCATACTCAGTGATCTATCACAGAAACAAAGAACAGAGTACCATATGTTCTCACTCATAAGCAGACCTTGAACAATTATCATAATACCATAAGAAAGGGATTGGCAGTAGTGGGAAATTGCCAGGGGAGGGAGGGGCACACCTCATACAAGGATACATGCATAATGAACATTTGTATACCTAACCTGAATTGTACTCCACACTTTAAAATAAAAAAATGAAATAAAAAATGAAAACTTGTCTTTTGTTACTAAAAAGCTTAAATGAGTTACTATCTATAAACTCAGAGCAACGTCTGATATATGACAAATGCCACATAACTTCTATGCCACATAACTTCTACCTATTTCATTGGGTCTATTGTATTTTTCTTTTATTTTACAAAAAAATAATATACACATACCTCAAGTCCTTATGATGTATCTGTCAGTTTTAAAGTCTTTTATAATTAGGTAGACCCTGTAAAGAGTGCAGGTTTCTGTCTGCCCAGTATCTCTTTGTGAAACCATATTTCCTTTAGTCTTAGTCACATGGTTTAGGTTAGGCTGTCCTTTTGTCCAGTAAGCTCTCATATACATCTTTCTAGGAAACTTATGCAAGACTTAGATTAAGCTAACTAGACACCTCCTTTTGACTAGTTCTGGAACCGTCATCTACACTGAATTCTATCTACAGGTACTGGGATGTTTACCTGTAAAGATCATCTAAACCTGGAACTGCTGGTAGCCACCTTTCCATTCCTCCTGAGAATGAAGACAACAAAGAAGAGAGCAAGAGAGAAAATGGAGAATTTCTAGTCACATGAACTAAGAATTTCCTCACCTTCCTATCTTCTAGTTCAAACTGAGTATCTCTTGTTTTAACCAAAAATTCTAATTTCAAAATTTTATCCTATTTCATATTTAGGACCATAGTCAAAACTTTCCATTTTCTAGCTATATTATTAGGCATGAGATATGAAGTCTCTCATGTAGATACTGATAGCTGAAGTTTTAAATCTGTAAAAGTTGAAATGGCAGCATGACAACAATCTGGAAGACTAAGTCATTAACTCCTTTAAAAAATTGCAGGCTAATGATTTTTTAGTGAAAAATTTGTTTAAAACATTGTGTTAGGAGCTTTTTATAAATTAGCTAGTTCATTTGATCTTTACCAAAAAACAAAACAAAACAAAACTATGAGCTGGGTGCTACTACCAGCCTAGTGAGGATACTTAGTCTCAGAGAGGTTAGAACCAACACCGGGTCTCACAGTGAATTTGGGCAAGAAAATCTGTTAGGGTAGAGAACATGCTATAAAAATTGTGTTGTACAGATCTTATGATTGGCATGGAAATGTACAAAGTACATACTATTGAGAAAAAACAGGTAACATATACAGAGTGAAAAAATCTTTTTGATGTAAAGTATCATTTTTAGATTTACATATTCATACATTCCATAGAGATGTCTAGATAAAATTATATATATAATTCATATTTCATAATTATACATCTTAAGATATATTTAGAGAAATGCTCACTAATACCCTATATGTTTTTGGATATATATGTAGATATAACTATTTATGCATATATAAAACATATTGTATTTATGTGTTTCCATAAGGAAATGTATGCTCATCAAAGGAAAAATGCTCATTAGTGGTCCTGATTTGTGCGATTTCAAGGTATTTTAAACTTTCTTCTCTCTATTTTTTTGTTTCATTTGTACCTTTTCTTTTATAATAAGGTGTATTATTTTTATAAAAACATACCAATAAGTTAAAAATACCAATAACTTTCCAAAGACTAATAAATCATGCATAAATATAAATACCCCAGCATAAAAATAGAAGGAGCAAAATACAAATAATTAGAATCTTGACATAGCAATCAATGTATTCCCTTATTTATTATTCATTCAACAAATCTCCATTAAGTAGTGAATATTGTGGAAAGTACCTGGAGTAAAATAATGAACAACGTAGACGTAGTATCTGATATCAATGTTTAAAATGCTTCTGTGAGCCACTTCCAGAGCCCTAATGGAATCTACTGCTTCCCATGCTTGTGTAGGCTCTGGATGTGATTGTGTTTGTGTATGTATGGGGGAGGTGTGTGGGGGTCCAGCCCCACAAGGGTCGTGAGGTTCCTGAAGGAGAGATGGATAGGCGAAAGATGAAAATATTATACTCGGACACCTGTTTCCTGAACAGATGACAATTTAATGTTGGTTAACACAGAGCTTTTATACCATTCATAAAGGGGCAAGACAAATAAAATTCCTTCACGTACATATGCTTTAAAAGTTACCATCTAGTGGTCTTAGCAACAAACCAAGATCCCTATAAACATTCAGACAACGAGTCTTATTCATAAAGCCAAAAATGGTACTTTTAGTCCAAAGTCCCGAATTACAGTCCTTGAAATGTCTCAAGAAAGTTTCTAAGTGTACATTTCTTCATGTGTCAGGAGTTTTCCTTCTGGGGCTTCTGTGACCTTCAGAGCTTCATAATGGCCTCTCTTGTCCAGATGTCTTTGTTACTTTTCTCTTATCCTGCAGTGCTTGTTTCTAAAGAGAACTCAAAAGAAGCTTTTAGTAATGTTTCCCAGGTCCCCAAGGTTGCTTTCTGTCTTTAGCTAATCTATCATAAAAGTGTCTGGTTATTATATTATGAGTTCAGTGAAAGCCCACTCTATAAATGTTAACTTAGAGTTTTAACTATTGAATGAAGTAAAACCTTAACAATTAATCTTTATCCTAAGTCAGTGAAAACAGTGTTATAAATCACCTACATAACTCCTAGATAAGTGTTAGAACTTATAATGAATTCATAATGAACTTACTATAAACTTGTGCTTCTAAAAAACCTTATGTCTAGCCAGGCTCGGTGGCTCAGCCTGTAATCCCGCGCCTTTGGGAGGCTGAGGTGAGTGGATTGCCTGAGCCCGTGGGTTCAAGACCCACCTGGGCAGGCGAGACCTCATCTCTACAATAAAATAAAAAATTCAGCCGGGTGTGGTAGCTCGCGCCTGTAATTCCGGCTACTCGGAAGGCTGAGGCAGCAGGATCACCGGAGCCCAGCAGGTCGAGGCTGCAGTGGCCAGGAGTGGCCACTGCACTCCAGTCTGGGCAACAGAGTGAGACTCCAACTCAAAAACAACAACAACAACAACAACAAAAGAAACAAAAAACCTTATGTCTAAACACCAAACTACATAATTCTAAATCAAATAAGGAGTGAATATACTTATATCATTATTACTTAAGCAATATCTAGTAACTTATAACCAAGTGAAAGAAAGCATTCTTGATGTGCTTCAGAGTTTAACCCTTGCATATGTTAGAAAAGGCCAAACAGCATAGTGGGAAAATGGAAAAATGAACCATGACGTTTCCAGGTTAGATGTGAGTACTTCACATAAGCATGCCATTTTCTTCTTCCACGACTGCACAGAATTTCTTCAGCCATACCAACAGCAACGATGGAAGATAGAAGGGCCTCAGCTGCCCAGACTTGCTTTGCGGCCGGAGGTCCTAGGTGCACCTGGACTTTGTCAATCAGGCGGGCCTCCAAGGCTGGCTCCCAACAGAGGTGGGCGGATGAAAGTGGGAGGAGTGGTAAAGAAGCCCATCACTCAAAGCATTCACTGTTCTTTGCTGACATGCATGAGCAGGCAGTTCCTGTAATACCCTCCTGGATAAGGCTAAATGAGATCAGGCACAAGGAAGGTCTTTATATAGGTCACCATCTCCTTTCTCAGAGGCCTGCTTCTGGAAATCTCTGAGTGCATGATAGTTTGTAATTTATATTCAGAAGTAGTGACTTATGTATGTGCTAGCCATTGTGTACACACACACACACACACACACACACACACACACACACTACTATTTATTTACACCTTCCATGAAAAGTATTCACTAGACACATTCCATAATCCAAAATAAACAATGGAGAAACCTCATTTCAAAAGGGAGAGATTGTATGTGGCTAAGAACTTGGAAGGTAATTTTCAGCTACTTTGACCATAACCTGAAAATCCTTGAAGTAAATCCCTTCCCTGTCTAATTGCTTGGTTCAATTATTTTTCTTTCTCTCCCTTCCTCCTCCATCAAGCCATCCTCACTTAACAATTTGGAGGTGTCCTGCTGCTTGGATCTGATAGGGAGATCTATCAGGGCCTGAAACACGTTCCTGATGCTAGAATAGAAAGGATACCTGGGAACTTGGAATATATGAGCTCAGCAACAATGTAGGAATTCTGAGGCTCTCTGTGTGTTTATAACTGCCATGTTTATTTATAAGCTAATTTTTTTTAAGGCTTTATGACATGACCCTCCTGGGTGGCAAGAAGAACTTCTCTTTTGATCTTAGCTTTCCTATCTAAGTTCTGCTAAAATGGTTATTAGGAGAGCATAGCAAACTCTAAGATACCTTATCATCTAAGGTTAAACCTTTTGTTATTAAATAGGATCACTGAGAAAATGGAGAATATTTTCCCTTTGCCCAAGAAAATGTGACTCCAGGAGTTTTTTGTTTTTCTTTTTCTTTCAAATTTTTGTTAGTAGTTGGTCATCTTTTAAGTAACACAACATTTATTATTAGGTTGCATCTTCCCCGTAAAAGACAATAAGGGAGGTAAAATAATTAAATTTAAGGAGTTAGATTAGATAGTCTCTAAGGTCACTCCAGGTCTCACATTGTGTGATTGAGTGAGGTGGGATTGAGATTTTATTACATAATCGATGGAAATTAGGATAAAGATAGTGCTACATTGAGGAGGTGCCTGGGATAATAAAAGGCACTTGCTTTTCTCACATTTATATGTTAGATAGCAGAGACAATAAATTGCGTTTAATGTCTCATTCATAACCCCTTTTTGCCTTTCCCCTCATTTTTATCACATGGTAAAATAAGGCTTAAATAATTAGAATTAACATATAGTTGTCACATATCATCTGGGAATCTGGATTCATAGTACATATGTCCAAGATCTGTGTATAAAAATTCATTATTTGGAGTCACATCAAAACTGTATAGAAGAAAGGGTTATAAAAAAGAAAGGCATTCCAAACAGAGAAAGCAAACGCATTCATGACAACAAAGAGTTGTTCATCAATGAGACTTTTAGGTACCTGGTAGTTGTTCATCATGACTGGACCAAGGAGTAATATGTCAGTATGGAAGAAGAGGCAAAAAGGAGCAGAGTGGAGGTCAAGACCAGAGTGGTAGTTAGGGGCCAGATTGTGAAGGGACTTGAGGGTCGAGCTAAGGAATTACAGCTTTGTTCTTATGACTATGTAGATTCATGAAAAATTATTGAAAGGCCCTGAATTGGTCATAACATGTCCAGTAGTCTACTGGGCAGGATGACTTTCACTTCAGCTAGCCTGAGGCAGGAGAGTTAAATATGTCAACCTTCTGATTATAAATGATCATCTCTGGGTATTGGAAAGAAAATGACAGGAGTAAAATGATGGTACTATGATACACTCATCTTCTCTTCACTCACCCCAACCCCCCCCCCGAGAAAAACAGAAGGATAGACCTAAAGGAATTCAGGTCATCTCTTATCCTCCATCAGTGTACCTCCCCTCCTTTCTCCCTGTTGGACTGTGGCATAGTTGTGGAAACCACCCTGCCTTTCCAAAGCTTCTTTGATTTTTTTTTGCTTTACCAGGTATTATCCATTTAAGAACAGGTTTGGAAGGAGCAGGTGGTAGTACAATTGGCCTCTTTCCCCAAAACCCCTAGAGAGGAACTGCAGGAAAAAGTATGCTAAAGGGTAAAATTATATTTTGGAGAAGAATATGGAATAATTATTTCTCATAATCACCTTTCTCTTTACAGCTAAGCAAGGCTCTGAGTAAACTGTTCAGTTTGGACAACTGTTCCCCCTCCCCCCTCCACTTTTCTTTCCCTTTCTCTTTTCCTTACTTTTCCTTTTTAAAATAAAGAAATATAAAAAATGGTGGAATGTTAACAGAAAGAGTTTATAAACTCTGAGTAAATGAGAAAGGAAAGTTCAAAACCCTATGGGACACTGAACAAAAGGTTATAGAAAGGAAAAGTGATGATTCTTTCATGCAAACCTTTTGTAGATCCTTATTATGTTGTCTAACTCTCTATTGCCCTAGGGCAAATTGAATCCCTCTGACTTTAGTGTGTTTCTTTCTTTCTTTTTTATTGTTTTTTTTTTTGCCATTGGGAAAGTCTAGCAGAAGACAGGGGATATTTCAGTTACAGTCCAAGAACAGATCACCAGACCTTCTTGGGAAAAAATAAGCTGGTAAATTGGATTTTTTTTTTTTTTTTTGAGTTGGAGTCTCACTCTGTCGCCCACACTGGAGTGCAGTGGCTGCTCCCGGCCACTGCAGCCTCGACTGCTGGGCTCCGGCAATCCTTCCGCCTCACCTTCCAAGTAGCTGGAATTACAGGCATGCGCTACCACGCCCGGCTGATTTTTTTATTTATTGTAGAGATGAGGTCTCGCTGCCCAGGAGGGTCTCGAACCCGCGGGCTCAGGCAATCCACTCACCTCAGCCTCCCAAAGGCACGGAATTACAGGCTGAGCCACCGAGCCCGGCTTGGAATCTTTTTGTATCCTGGAAAATCTAGTGCAAATGTCTTACCCCAGTGCATGTCTACTGCTATGACTGGACCTAAGCAATTTGGTTAAGTACAACTCTAAGCAATACCAATATTTAGAGGTGGTCACCTTCTTGCCTCCCTATAAGTTAAAGAAAGCAAGCCTCAGACCAAATGCTGTCAAGCATACAGACGTTCATTAAACAAACCTTTATTTACAAGCAGTCATAACACAATTTATACAATCTGTTCTCTATACTTAATACATTCCTAGCTCTCTATTCTTTTCTGTGTCCTAACAAGACCTAGCATGAAAAGAAATATTTACTCAAGGCAACTGTAACAATATTCTAAAGGCAGAATCCAGACAGATTTGTAATTAGCATCAGGCAACCTGACTCCTTTAACTAAATGGTTGGACACAACTCTGTGATAGAATCAAACTTTGGTAGCCTTTCCAAAAAACAAAGGGCTCGCTAGAATCACACATTCATTTAAGGGCTGAAATAGATGCAATTTATTTTAGACAGTTTATATGTTTTGATTTTTGTCACTGATAACTCTGTTTTGAGCATCTGCTATCGAATGAACAGTCCACAAATTTTCACCAAAAATTTTTCTAGCATTTATTGTACTAAACTAAGTCTTTGGTATTGATTGGAAATAGTAACAGTAAGGTTTGTAGTAGTAACCTCTGGAGTATGGATGTTCCTGAATAAATGCTAGCTGATCAGAGTGCTAGCTAATTCTAGCATGTCACTTAAACTAATACCTGAAGACTATCACATTGTCTGTATTGTATTCTTTTAAATACTATAGCTTATAAAACCTGCCATGATTAACATCCTAGCTACTTGCTAATAGCAGCCTCATTAAGACCCTCCTACACTCCTTGTGCACTAGATAGCATGGACCTATAAATTAACATGAAAAGTGATATGTCACTGGTGTTCCTATAATAAGAACACTTGCATTAAACCACACCAAAACAGTCTTGTTTGCGTTCACACTGATTAGCTAATTCATATTCTACAGGAGTAGAGCTTTGGTTTATAAAATGGTCCAAAATTCAGTATGTCAAAGCACATCATGTATTTACTTACATAATTTGATTAGTAGTGTTTTAGAGAGCATGCTTGACATTTACTTAGGAAATTTGATTCCTTTGGGAACTGTTTATTGCTAAAAGACAAATATAAATTTATATTAATGTTGTCTTCCAAAGCCCAAATTGTCTTTCCTTCAATAAACAAATCCTGTCAATTGGGTCATTTTTTAAAACTGAGAATTCATGAGATTTGTTTTTGTCCAGTTATTCAGCAAAACCAGGCAAAATAACAGGATGCCCATTTTACTTCTGCAAAATAAAATGACATATTTTTGTGTAGAGCAACATTGCAACTAAATGTTTTCAAAACTCTTATTAATATCTATGTTTAAAAGACTGCCTTTACAAATATGAGTAGCTTAGACTACCTACAAAATCTTTGTATCTTTATTTTCTGATAAGCTGAGCACTAGGCTATATCTTATTACATTTGTAGTGAAATGTGACAGAACGCATCGATTCAACTTGAATACCACAAAAATGATTTTTCTCTATACTCGAGCTTATTAATGAAGTTCAGGGATTCCCACCTCTCTCCATGCATTTGTTCTGCTGTGTAGATCAACCATTAGACTATAATTATATTTGTACATATTTCTCAGACTGTCTCCTTCATTATTGATGAGAGGAGGACAAAGAATCATTAAGTGAGACATTATCAAAGGAGACTTTATTTACATGTGGAGAGTTCTGCAGAACAATTTTATGTAAGGCAATGGGTAGGAAAGAAGTAAGATTGCCAGATAAATACAGGATGTTTAGTTAAATGTTAATGTTGAAGCCGGGCTCAGTGGCTCAGCCTGTAATACCGCGCCTTTGGGAGGCTGAGGTGAGTGGATTGCCTGAGCCCGCTGGTTTGAGATCCGCCTGGGCAGGCGAGACCTCATCTCTACAATAAAATCAAAAAATTAGCCGGGCGTGGTAGCGCACGCCTGTAATTCCAGCTACTCGGAAGGCTGAGGCGGAAGGATCGCTGGAGCCCAGCAGGTTGAGGCTGCGGTGGCTGGGAGCGGCCACTGCACTCCAGTCTGGGTGACAGAGTGAGACTTCAACTATTAAAAAAAAAATGTTAATGTTGAGTTAACTTTGAATTTCAGATAAACAACAAATGATCTTTTAGTAGGAGTACGTATATATGTATGCTTATATGTGTGAGACGTATACTAACAAAATTATTCCTTACTTACCTAAAATTAAAATTTAACTGGGTGTCCTGTATTTTTTGTTTGTAAAATCTGGCCACTTTAGGTAGGAGGTGAGGATTATGGTACATCTATACTTTAATTTCTATATTTGTCTGCATCTTGAACATTAATTTTAAAAAATATGATGATCTTAAATAAAAACTTCATGAAATAATTCTGAACTGAGTTTTAGGGGATTTTAAAATATTTTTTCTACCTAGAACTTTGTGAATTTTTCTTTCTGAAACCTGAAAATTGACATTATGAAAAAGGCACACATTATTTGTTTGGAAATGGGCAACTCGGAGCAATTGAGGGGGAAATGGGATGGACTCTGATGCTAGACCATTGGTTATTGGCGAGGTTTGTAGATTGGCACACAGCCTGAGCTCTGGGAGAGTCTACATTAATAACTGAAAGAGCAGATTTAAATCCATATAGACTTGAGTCCAGCTACAAAATTTATGATGTGACTTTGGACATTATTATCTTCACCAATATAGTGCAATGAATATAACAGTAGTACTTCTGTTCTGAGGATTAAATAAAATAATAATTATAAAATTCTTGGCATAATACTTGACACATGCAAAATACTATAAAAATGGTTGCTCTATTCTCTTATGGCTTTTAAAATAAAGTATGTTTTGCCTGAATTGGATTTTTTTTCCTTAAGAACAAGTAAACAACAACAAAACAAGCTTAAATTCTGCTAAGGTTATTTCAGGAAAAATTTTACTGCATACATTAGGCTAAGGAATAGGGATAAAAATATATTTTTGTAACAGAAGGGAGGACACAATTTTGCTTTTTATGTATTTTATTCCCTGTTAAAATTTTCTCCCTATTTTATTTATGGAACTCTAGGAATTTTTGCCTAAGCACCTCTTGAAAAATATTTCAGTATATGTCATCAATAAATATTCATTTTTCATTAACTATGTCATCAGTAATAATGACAGGTCTAGAGGTCTATGGTGTTTCAATGCAGAAGTAATAAATTCCAAAGTATTCGGAAACCTATGGGAATTTTATTCTTACTGATACTATAATAGGATATTTAAAATATATTTTTAACTCAATTTTTGATAATTATTTACTATCACTTTTGTCATAAATCTGATACATTGTCAAAATATGGTGTGATATTTGATGATTGTAGCTATGTATACCTGTGACACAATTGATATGATGTATCTATGCTTTTTTCCTTGAATAAATCAAAGTATAATAACCTAGAAAGGCAAAGTCTCAGCATCTCAGGGGATGGGATCGCTGTTCCCAAATCAGTGCTCTTTGGGTTCTATTAGGTTTATATCTACACATGTTGACTAAACCATCATTCCAATTATTTGCATGAGATCATTCATTTGATACACCCTCCTCTTGTGAAATGACTCAGTGACTCAGAAGAAACCAAATTCTCTTCGACTCCATATTTGAATCTTTCAGGGATTTTTGTCACCTCACTGCAAAGCTTTATGGAAGTATTTTCACTTAATAGGACATTACATTTATTCAGTCGGGTCCTGAGTGCTGAGAATTGATGGACACAATAGTCCTTCCTAGACAACATGTAGTTAGAGGGAGTTAGACTCCTTGTATGCATAGCATGGTGGGAAACAAGTGCACGTGAGGAAGAGCAGAAGTAACAAAGCAGAAGGCCAGGGAAGGCTTCTGAGAGGTCAAGCCTGAGCTGAGCCTTGAAAGTGAGACTAGGCATGTGCCCCAAGGACTCAGCGACACCAGCTACTATCAGAAGTCAAAGAATTGGAGCAGGCTGAAGATCTCCACGGAGAATGACCTATTTAGGAGACGGTAATAGGAGAGCGGATGGGTGAATTCTGCTTAGACTAACAGTGTGAGAACTTTTAGGCTCACTTAAAACAAATCCTTCATTCTTTTATAGTTGACTAGAAATAACAACAGCAATAGTAACAGGTACAATCAGCCCTCCACATCTGAGTTCCACATCTGTGGATTCAACAAACTGCGGAGCGAAAATACTCAGAAAAAAATATTATGTTTGAACTGAACATCTATAGACTTTTTTCCCGTATCATTATTCTCTAAACGATACAGTGTAACAACTATTTACATAGCATTTACATTGTATTAGGCATTATAAGTATTCTAGACATGTTTTAATTTATGTGGGAGAAAAATTATTTGTGAGGCTGTGTTTATGCAAATACAAGGGACATGCGTATCCAAGGATTTTGATATCCAAGGAAGGTCCTGGAACAAATTCCCCACAAATATTGAGGGTCAACTGTAACTTATTTGCATGTAACATGTATCAGGCACTGTGGTTAAGCTCTACATATATTATTTCATTTAACCCTCACCAAAACTCCTTAAAGTATAATTGTCCTCATTTTGAAGATGAAAAACTTGAGAGTCAGGTAAGTTTTGGATGAGAATCAAGACTGAAATCCATGTTTGTTTGGCTCCTTAACCTACCTGTACAATTTGACCATTTTACATACTGCTTTTCTTTAATTCAAGTGACAATTGCTTGGTATTCTCTTTATTCTAAAAAGGCAGAATAGACAGAAGAAATCTACAGTGCTTAAAGCTGAATTATTGGCATTCACCCACACCTGAAGAAAATATATACACTCAGCCACTTACTCACACAGAGCAGACTCGTAAGTAATTTGTTCATATGTCTGGTTGTAATGGAATTATCTAGCAGAGAGGAGTAAAGGAAACAAAAAGTCAAATATTTGCCTGAAAACAGAATCCCCTGAAAACAGAATCCATGTAATTATCTAGAGTGGAAGTAGTTTGTTCATAAAACTCAATTTTTAATGCTCTACTTTTTCCAAGTGTTTTTTGTTTTCTTTTTTCCCTATCTGGAAAGTAGATTGAAAGCTTTGTTGTTAAGTACATTGGGTCATGAGATCCAAGTCTTAGTGTGTCAACATTTTAAAGACTTGTATATTGTTGAATCTGTTTGTGATAAAGATAAGAGAGCAGGGAAGAACATGGGATTTGGGCAAATACACAGCCAACTGAATGTTAAGAACTGGAAATGAGGATAACTTTCTGGACATATTTATTCACAACTCAGGCTGCATTGTGAGTCTAAGTGTGAAAATCCCATTTCTTGGGAGACAGTTAGAATAGTCTTCAGTTTTTCCACCAGGGGGCAGTAATGTCCTCTACTAGATCTTCAGTGTAGATGAATATTCATCGGTCTGACTGAACAGTGGGAGAGTGATTGACCCAGTATGCATTTAGATAACAGGGTAAATTTGGTACCAAAGCCCATTAGAAGACAGAGCAGTGATACTATAGCAAAAAATATAGAGCTGCAAAGGGTTTTAAATCAAAGGTACAAACAGAAAGTTACCAAGGTTTATTGAATTGGGATGTTATTCAAAACTCCAAGTATGGTTAATCTTGGGAGATGGTATCAGCAGTGCTCAATGAGACTTTTTTGCTGGCAAAAATCTTTGTGTCCCCCCAAACCGTAAAAAGATAATCTTTCAGAACAAAAAGAGAAGTAGAGCTATGGTATTTCTTCTGATGAACTCAACTATCTAAATCACTTTGCCTTATGCCACAGAGTAGGTTGTTTTTTCCTAATTACACCTGTTTCTCATTCAACTAATGCAGATTAAATTAACTGGAATTAGATACTAAGATGTAATATAGCTACAAAATGCTCATAGGGTTAAAGATCTATGAAAGGACTGGGGAGAAAGCAAAACTGAATAGAGCATGGAGATGAACTGTGACACAAACCTGGCAAAGCCTTGACCAACGTGGTCAGGAGCCTGAGTAAGAACTTCCCATCAGTGTCCTGTGTTAGATGAGACTGACCAGGTCTTTTTACTCCTGCCTCTCTCGGTCATGGATGTGACCTACACCACGAAGGGCTGAGAAAGGGCCCGAGAAGCTGTGAGATGGAGACTATGATAATACCTGAAACAGGACTGTTCTTATTTGTGACAGATAAATTCAGTTTGGGGATGAAAGATAAAGTTGGCAAAGGGACTCCTTCCTTATTATTCTAAAAAAGTCCTTCAATGAAGCCAAACTGCAAGTTTTCGAGGGGAAAAAAGCTGTGATTATGTGATAGGACTGTATGACAGTTCATTGCAATACTCACAGTTCTAACACATTACCTATGTCATATGTTTACATGTAGATTAGTTAATTAATTTCCATCCAATACTCTATTTGTACTGCATGCAGAGCTTTAGTCTCATTTCCAATCATTTTTCTTTCTACCCATTTGTACTTTTTCTTCATTATTTTAATGTTTCATTTAATCATGCAGTCTAGTCTCTCCTAAAATGTTTTATCTTTCTTTATGATTTTAAGTCTTTCTTATATGTTTAAAACTTTCATTAAGTAAATGTTAAATGATGCATATAATTTTTATTGAATATAAACTCTCCGAAACTCATATTTTAATAAGTTCTTTAATGCTGTATTAAGTTCAAAATCAGTGATGCATGTTTAATATTATATGCTTAGCACATTCCAGAATTGATCTTAAAACATTAAGCCAATGAATCCTCAGAAAAGTATTCTTTTTTTTTGTTTTTACATGAGACTGTCAACACATAACTTTTCAATTGTATGTTTCACATTATCTTTGGGCACTTGTGTTTTCATTGATATTTGTGATCATTTGAGAACTCACTGAGCTGAATCTTGGAAAAAAAGAAGATTTTAGTTGATTTTTAAACAGCCCTATGAAATAATTGTATAAAGAAGAAGTAAGATTTTAGTTGGTTTTTAAACAGCCCTATGAAATAATTGTATAAAGAAGAAGTAAAAAACAGCAACAAATTGAAAAGCATTGGAAACAATACTTAATTTTACTTATTTTCTTAATAAAGCAAGAGAGTAAAGTATAGATTTTCTGTAAGAATAGCTGTCAGAAGAGATTTCTGGAGCAAACTCCACTGACTTAGTTCATTTAATTTAGTAATTGAGTAAGTTGGTATTGAAGCCTGCAGCTCTGTGCCAGGTACTGACAATGCAAAGAAGTAACACATTTCTTGACCTCAAGTTATTCATGGATGGAGTCGGTGGGAGGTAGATATGCAAATAGGTAATTACAATGTAATACTTAATTTCTTTAATAGAGCAAGCCTTGTACAAAGAATAAGCATTTGATCCTCCTTGGGAAAACAGGAATGTTTCATACAGGATGAACTGATAGTGAATGAGAGGACTAACAGGATTTTATAGAGAGCTAAGGGCACCCAATACTGATAAGGTAGAATGAACAGCTCTGGGTAAGGAGGAGATATGTAGGAGTTAGAACTGAGTGGATTCAGTACTTCATTAGGTATAACTAATGGGGAAGGTAAAGGTGTCCAGGGTAAATGTCTGGTTTCTGACTTTGGCTAATTGCATTCATGAAATTTTTATTCATGCCAATAGGAAATGCAGGGTGTTATGGACCATTCATATACTGAATCCTAACCCCCAACATGTCTGTATTTAGAGAAGAGGCCCTTAAGGAGGTAATTAAGGTTAAATTAGATTATAAGTGTGGGATCTTAATCCAAAAGTACTTATAAGAAGAAAAAGAAACACAAGCTCTCTCTTCCTTTCTGCCTTTTGCCCTCTCTCCCTTTTGACCTCCTCCTCCCTCTTCTTTCTCCTCTTTCTTTCTTTCTTTCTTTTTTTTTTGAATTGGAATCTCACTCTGTCGCCCAGACTGGAGTGCAGTGGCCCCTCCCGGCCACCGCAGCCTCGACCTGCTGGGCTCTGGCGATCCTTCCACCTCAGCCTTCCACGTAGCCGGAACTACAGGCGTGCGCCGCGCCCTGGCTAATTTTTTGATTTATTGTAGAGATGAGGTCTCGCCAAGTTGCCCATGCGGGTCTTGAACCCGCTGGCTCAGGCAATCCACTTACCTCAGCCTCCCAAAGGCGCGGAATTACAGGCTGAGCCACCGAGCCTGGCTTCTTTCTCCTCTTTCAGTCTCTCCAGAAGAAAGGCTATATGCTGGCACCTTTATCTTGGACCATCAGCCTCCAGAACTGTGATAAATAAATGTCTATTATTTAAGCCACCCAGTCTCCGATATCTTGTTATGGCAGCTAGAGCTGATTAATACACAGGGCATGTGGCAGGTTTAAGGGTGAAGTTTCTTTCTGAAACATTTGAGTCAATCTGAAGTACTTTTGAATCAACTAAGCAAAGAGGTCTAGTAAGCAGATGAATACGAGGGGAGACCCTCCAAAAAACGGAATTATTTTTTGGAGGGTGGGCCCCTTTTGGTACAGGCTTCCCCTGCTAAGTAACTGTTTCAGGAACCCATCAGCATCAGTGTACCAGTTAGCATTGTTGGGAAAGGCTGGATTCGACTTCAGTGAATTTTTTTTTTTGGATTCTTTCAATGTCTTTGCCCATTTCATGATGGGGATTTATGAGTGCATCTGCACACACTGTGCTGAGTGTTCAGCAGTTTTTGACCAAAAATGGCACGACCCCCGTTGCCCCACCCTCCCGGTTCATTCTATCCCTCCTCAAACAACTTGTGTTTGTTTCCCCAAATTAAAAAAAAGAAATCCTCAAAGGGAAACATTTTGTCAATGTGGAAAACGACAGAAGCACTAAAAGGTGTCAACATGGATGAGCTCAAAACTGTTTTGAGCAATGGCAGCAGCAGTCTCAATAGGTGTATTGCATCAAACAGAGAGTGCTTTGAAGGTGACTGAAGTTTAAACATATAAGAATAAATATGCAATTTTTTATAAATAAATTCTGGGTTTTTTGGGTCCCCCTCACGTATCAATTTGAGTCTGAGGAGAGCTTTGTGTTGGAGATACAAGTTTGGGAGTCATCAGGAAATATACACAATAGCTGAAGCCTTAAAAATAGGTATGATGGTTCACAAGTTTAAAATACTGATTCATTCATCCATTCAACAAATAATTGGATATTTAACACATTCCATAAATTCTATGCACTTATAAAGTGAACAAAACAGTGATACTGGAACTTCTAGAACTTGGTGGATGATAGATACCTGTGATATAAAAGTAAATGATACAGAGTTTTAGAAGAGAATAAATTATGTGGAGTAGGATAGAGTCAACTTGGGAAGGAGAGACTGGGAGTACTGTGTTAGGGTAAGGTGCAGGTTGCACTATTTTGCAGGATGGTCCGGTAAAAGTGATTTGAAGGAAAGAGGAAGACAGCAAGTACTTATCTGGATGAAGGGCATTCCAAGCAGAGGGGACGGGTGCTGCAAGGATTTAAGGCAGGGATGTGTTCAAGGATCATCATGTGGCCAGTATGGCTTGAGTGGAGTAAGTGAGAAGAGTGATAGTAGAGGAAGTCAGAGAATTTGTGATGAGGCGGAGACTCGGATCAGGGTTCTATGTAGGCTGAGGACTTTGACTTGAAGTCAAATGTGATGTCATTGAGGATTTTAAATAGAGAATGATAATAGGATCTGACATGTTTCAAAAGCATGCTGAAAACATAAACTGTAAGGGGCAAGTGTTGAAGCAGAAAGACTGTCTAGAAGGCTATTTCAGAGCTCCAAAAGGGAGATGATGGTGAGGTAGACCCATGTGCTGACCATAGTGATGGAAAGCAGTCATTGAATTCGGCATGTATTTTGAAAGTAGAGTCAGAATATTTTTTTGCTGGATTGATAGCGTTTAAGAGGAAAGCAAGAGGCAAGAATGAGACCCAGCATTTTAGCCTTAGCTTTAAAAAGGATGGAGTTACCATACACTGAAATGAAGCAGGTCTCTGTTTTTTGTTGTTTTGTTTTTTGATATTTCTATTTTTGAAGGGGGTGGGAGTCAAGAGTATAGAGAAAGGGAAGTTTATTTTGGACATGTCATTGGGAATTTTACATATTGGGTCCATTACATA
Organism: Carlito syrichta; assembly: GCF_000164805.1. Classification (NCBI taxonomy): domain Eukaryota; kingdom Metazoa; phylum Chordata; class Mammalia; order Primates; family Tarsiidae; genus Carlito; species Carlito syrichta. The sequence continues at coordinate 774,977 of NW_007249730.1, read as the reverse complement.
TTCAAGTATAAATGTGGTGAAAGTAGCTGGATAATTTGAGTTTGAATTCAGGGGAGAATTCTGGAGTTACAAATCAGAAAATTATCAATATTTAAACAGATGAGGTTGGTTGAGACCGCTAAAGGAGAGATTATGTATCAAGAAAAGAAGAGGCTGACATTTGAGTCCTGGGATACTATAATATTAAAAGTTTGAGGAGAGAAGGGGAAAACAGAAAATGAGATTGAGATGTGAGCAGTGAGGTAGAAGGAAAACCAGGAAATGTAGGTACTAGAAGCTGAGTGAAGAAAACATTTAAAAAAAGGAGAGATCAACTGTGTCCAGTGCTGGTAATTGGTCAGTAACACAATAAGGACTAAATGAGAGTTCCTAGCCTTTCTTGGTTCATGTCACCCTGAGTATCTTTGTAGTTTTTTACAAGTTTCCCAGGCCATAAGAAATACCTAACAATCTTGTTTATTAAGTGACCTTGCTCAATAAACTTAATAAGTGTCTCTGACTTATCAGCTTAGCAGCTATTTGAAAACCTAAAACATATAAATCAAAAGAAAAAAATAATATTTCATTTTATTTATTTATTTATTTTGGAGACAGGGTTTCACTATGTTGCCCATGCTGGTCTCAAACTCCTGGCCTCAAGCAATCCTCTCACCTCAGCCTCTCTAAGTTCTAGGATTAAAGGCATGAGTCACTGTGCCTACTCTTAATTTCATTCTTAGATAATTACTTTCTGATGGGATATGTGCACCTGTTGGATACTGAACAAATTCTAAATCTTGGAATCTCTTTTGGCACCACCACACTCATTTCCTATTCCACACTGATTTTTGCACAGTCCTTACTTTTTAAATCACATACAACAAACACTCAAAACCCAGCTTTGCAAAGGTACAACATAATCGAAAGGAAGCAGTGCAATCTAACGTTGACTCTGAGAACAAACTTGTGCTAGTAGTTTGTGCAGAATTTGACAGATGTGTTTTCCTTGAAATTTTAAAATATCCTGAGGGATCCAATGAGTTTGCTGTGGTGTTTTGGGAGCCTTGGAACACAGTAGGAGAACTGAGGTACTGAGGATTGACCAGTGGATTTGGCCCTGGGAGTAATAGATAAGAAGACCATATATTTGATTGTCCAAATGGGGACAACACTTGTGAAAATGCAAGGAGGCATTATCATTATTAAGTTGTGACAATTGGAGAAACTCAGGGTATGGGGGGGGAATTGGAAACTATTGGTTACCCAGTAATGTAAATGAGAGAGGGGGGTGAGAACATGATTTGAGTGACTTTAAAGAAAATTAGAGAAAAGATATTGGAGACAATGCGCACCGAAGAAAACCAAGAGCTGAGAATGCAGCCTAGTACTGATGAAGATGATAGAGGAAGATAGAACAAAATTGTAGGAGGGGAGAAGCAAGAGACAAACCAAAGGAGAAGAAAGTTGCAAGCATGACATGAAAGGTGGCCATGTTTAATGGTATCAAATACAAAAAGTAAGCAAGATAAAATAACCGAAATGTACACATGGGACTTGCAAGCAAGACTAAAACAGTTTTGGTGGACCCATGGCAGTTAAGTTAGCATTCGGTGGATTGAGTCATGTAGAGAAGAAACAGAGGTAGATTGCTCTTTCTAGAAGAGATGGCAGGAGCAATTGCTAGAGAAATTTATGTGGAAGCAGACTGAATTATTTTAGAATGTGTAACATTTGAGAATCACCTAACAGTTTTTCTCTTAAACATTTGGTGTGAAGTGATCGCTCATCTTCGTAACTGCTTTGCAACTTTTATAGGTGCTTATGATCATTGAGCTTATTCCTGTGGGAAGAAAAACCTTAGAAACATTTCAAGGCCCATTTACACTTCTCTCTCTTTTTCAGTGCTTTCAAAAATCCTTTGAGATTTACACTTTTATTTCATTCTTTTTGAGAAGTGATCATTTTGTTTGTCTTTAGTTTTTGACTGATGTCTTATTTTTAGGATGTAAGTCTGGCCTTCCCACTTTCTGAACTGTGACCCTCCCACAACACATCAGGCATGCTCTAACCTCAGATCCTTGCACTGGCTGCTTACAAGGACTCCTTTCCTCCTTACTTCAGACCTACAAAGAAGGAACCCCCCCCTCCAAAAAAAAGACCAGATTTATTTTTTTGGAGAGCAGGTTCACTTCAGTACAGGCTTTCCCTGCTGGGTAAACGTTCTAGGAACCCATTGGCTTCAAGTGTAACAGCTAGCATTGTTGTGAGAGTCTGTGTTCAGCTTCAGTGAATTTCTCTTTCTTTTTTTGAAGATTCTTTCAATACATTTGCTCATTTCATGATGGGTGATTTACCAGTGCACCTGTTCATACTTTGCTGAGTATTCAGCAGTTTGTGATCAGAAACAGCATGACTCCCCTCCACCCCACCCTTCCTATTCACCCAATCTCATCCCAAATGACCCTTTTTGTTTCCCCAGATGAAAAAAGTCCTCAATGGGAAACATTTTGCTGATGTGGAAGAGGTGAAACAAAGAACAGCAGAAACAGGAAGCAATATCAAAATGGACAAGTTTGAAAACTGTTTTGAACAGTTGAAAAAGCATTTCGACAGATAATATTGCATCAAACGGAGAGTAACGTTGAAGGTGACTGAAGTTTAAACATGCATGTAAGATTAAATACACAATTTTTAAATAAATAAGCTCCATTTTGGGGGGGGGTCTCTCCTCGTCTTGTCTTTTCCTTTCCTTTTCTCTCTCTCTCTCTCTTTCTTTCCTTGAGTTGGAGTCTCACTCCTTCGCCCAGTCTGGAGTGCAGTGACACGCTCACAGCCACCCCAGTGTCGACTTTCTGGGCTTGAGCGATCCTTCCGCCCCAGCCTTCCGAGTAGCCGGAACTACAGATGTGTGCTACCACGCTGGCTATTTTTTATTTTATTGTAGAGACGAGGTCTCGCCAAGTTGCCCAGGCTGGTCTTGAATCCTTGGGCTCAGGCAATCCACTTGCCCCAGCATCCCAAAGTGCTGGAATTACAGGCTGAGCCACCGAGCCCAGCCCTCTCGTATTTTTCAAATGCCCATTTCATAAAGACACACACATACTTAAGAGGCAACCCTTTCTTCTCTCACTCTAATGCCTGTATCTCAATTACTATTACACTGCTCCATTTTTTTCCTATAGCACATTCAAATTCTGACACAAAATCATTTATCTTTGATATTTTCTGCCTTCTGTGAAATAGAACATGACTTCTATCATGACCAGGATTTGGAAGAGGAAAGGTTGTTTTGTTCATCTATGAATCCTAATGACTGGCATATAGAATATGCTCAAGAAGGCACTTGTTGAGAGAATAAATTTGTTTTATGCATCTCTGTCAGTAAATCTTATCTGTGGCGTCAATAAGTCCTTGTTTAATTTCAAATAACTGATTTGCATTGGTTTAAACATCTTAAAATTTCCATTGATTCACAATTACTTCTTTTATCTTTTAGTGTGCTAAAGCACACTTTTCTGTCTGGATTGGCCAGTCAAAGCCTTTTTTCTCACTCTTTCTTTTCTTTTTTTTTCTAGCCTTGAATGAAATGCTTTTTGAAATTACACTGACTGCTTTCATGTTTCACGTTTTTATTTAGAATTTCTTTAATTGATTTTTATCTTTGTTATGTGCCCCTTCTTTGTCCTCTTACACTTTTATCCAGCTTGTTGCCTCACAATTCTGTTTGATGATACTGGTTTAGAAATTTTCTTTTCCCCAAAGAAATAGAAAACTTTTCTCTATACTCCGAGGGATATACAGGAAGAATACAAATATGAATTCAAGCTATGGCCGAAAATCAGCTTGTACTTCTTTTTTTCCCAGAAATAGAAAAGAAAGTTGGAGAAGTAAAGTTCGGAAGCATTGTTTGTTGCTGCTGAGTTAAGTACATGACAAATAAAGGCTGTCAACAGTCTTATAGAGAAAATGAATTTTACTCTTTCGTGTAAGAAAAAGTCCATTCACCTTTATTTATTATTATGTTTTCTTTTTTTGAGTTGGATCTTACTCTGTCGCCCAGGTTGGAATGCAGTTTCATGATCACGGCACACAGCAGCCTTGACCTCCTAGGCTCAGGTAATCCTTCCACCTCAGCCTTCCTAATAGCTGGGACTATAGGCACATACCACCATGCCTGGATAATTTTAAATTTTTTGTAGAGATAAGGTCTCACTATGTTGCCCAGTCTATCTTGACTTCTGGGTTAAAGTGATCATCCCACCTTGGCTTTCCAAAGTGCTGGGATTACAGACATGAGTCACCATGCCCAGCCTACCTTTATTTTTTAAATGTTCTGAGTTGAGGTAAACAGTATCTATTTTGGCCATCAAAAAATTCTATTTCTGTCTGATATTTTCCCCAATCAATAGAAATCAGGACACTCCTACAAAAATTAGCATTAAAATGCAAAAGCACTGCAACATTTCTTCTTTGACAGATAATGATTTTTATGCATTGAATTTAACCTGGTTTTCTCTCTCAATTCCCTAGTTTATTTTTGGATTTTATTTACAGTTTATTAGATCACTAAATACTTTTATGGTTTCAGTTTTGTGTATTTGTACAATATTTTAGTTGTATTAAAAATAAAGTAACTGGTATGTGCTTACTGCCTACTGATTTGCTTTCTGTCACTGGCATAAGCCTATTTTACATTGCTGTCAGACTTCTTTAGTCAATAGATATGTTAGCCAGTGGGTTACATATGTCCTTTAAAGGCTTTAGAGTTTGTAGTTCAGCCCATATCCTTTTCTTTTTTAATTTATAGGCATTATTTTTAGAGAAGCTTTAGATTCACAGTAAAATTAAGCAGAAAGTACACAGTTCCCACATATGGCAACATTCCCCCTTCCCCTATCCCATCCCTAGCACACATAGCCTGCCTAGCATGCATAGATGCCCTACCATAATCAACTATAAGCCAACGAACTGGAAAACCCAAAAGAAATGGAAACATTTCTGGACATATACAACTTACCAAAATTGAATCCTGAAGAAACAGAAAATCTGAACAAACCAATAACAGGTAACAAATTTGAATCTGTAATAAAATGTCTCCCATCAAACAAGACCTGATGGCTTCACTACTGAATTCTACCAAACCTGTAAAGAATAATTAATACCAATCTTTGTAAACTATCCCAAAAAATTGAAGAGGAGAGAACTATTTCAAACTTACTCTATGAGTACATCATCATCCTGATACAAAAAAGCAAAAAGAACACAACAAAATAAGAAAACTACAGGTCAATATCCCTGATGAACATAAATGCAAACATCTCAACAAAATTCTAGCAAAGTAAATTGAACTGCACTCTCACCGTAGTCAAGTGGGATTTATGCCAGGTATATAAGAATGGTTCAAGAATACAGAAATCAATAAACATGATACATCACATAAACAGAATCAAGCACAAAAACCATGTGATCATTTCAATAGACACAGAAAAAGCAGTTGGGAAAATTCAAATGCTTCTGAATCCTGTTATAAAAACTCTCAACAAATTAAGTATAGTGGAAATCTTCCTCAACACAATACCATGGCTAATATCATAATGAACAGGGAAAACTTGAAAGCTTTTTTCCTTAGATCTAGACCAAGATAAGGATGCTCACTTTCACTATTTTTTTTCAACACAGTACTGGTAGTTCTAGTCAAAGCAATTAGGCAAGAGAAAGTAAGAAAGGGCATCCACATTAGAAAAGAGAAAGTCAAGTTTTTCTTGTTTGCCTACAACATGATATTATGTATATAGAAAACCCTAAAGATTCCCAAAAAACTCTAAAAAACATAAAACAAAAACCTGTTAGAAATAGTAAGCAAATTACTTAAGGATTCAGGATATAAAATGAACACACAAAATCAGTATCATTTCTATACATCAATAGCAAACTATATAAAAAAGTAAACACAAAGACAATTCCATTTAGAGCTACAAAAAATAAGATACATAGAAACAAATGTAACCAGGGAGTTGAAAGATCTCTATGATGCAAACTATAAAATATTAATAAAAAAATTAAAGAGGACGTAAGTGAAAAGATACTCCATGTACAAGAATTGGAAGAATTACTATTGCTTAAATATCCGTACTACCCAAGTGATCCACAAATTCAACGCAATACCTAAATTATGCCCAATGACAGTCTTCACAGAAGTAGAAGAAACAATCCTAAAGTGTGTATGAAACCACAAAAGACTGCAAATAGTCAAAGGAATTTTGAAGGAAAAAAAAAAAACCCAAACTGGAGGCATCATACTATCTGATGTCAAAATACACTATAAAGCTATAGGAACCAAAACAGCCTGGTATTGGCATAAGAATAGACATATAGACCAATAGGACAGGATAGAGAGATCAGAAGTAAATCCATTCACTTACAGCCAACTGATTTTCAACAAAGGCACCAGGAACACACATTGAGGAAAGGATAGTCTCTTTAATAAATGTTGCTGGGAAAATGAAACACCCGCATGCAAGCACATGAAGCTAGACTTCTATTTCTTGCCTTCTACAAAAATAAATTCATAATGAATTAAAGACTTTAATGTACAACCCACAACTATATAACTACTAAAAGAAAACAGGGGAAATGCTTCTTGACAATGACTTGGGCAGTATTTTGGGGAGACAATAGTTAAAAAGCATAGGCAACAAAAGCAAAATAGACAAATGGAATTATATCAGACTAAAAAGTTTTTGCACACCAAAGGAAACAACCAACAGAGTAAAGAGACAACCCATAGAATAGAATAAAATATTTGCAAACTATCCATCCTACTAGGAGTTAATATCCAGAATGTAAAAGGAACTCAAAAAACTCAAGAAATAAATAATCTGAATTTAAAAATGGAAAAAAGCCTTGAATAGAAATTTATCAAAGAAAGACATATAAATGGCCAACAGTTACATGGAAAGATGCTTGACATCAGTAATTGTCGGAGAAGTGCAAACCAAAACCACAATGGGCGATAACCTAACCCCAGTTGGAATGACTATTATGAAAAAGACAAAAAGTAGCAAATGCTGAAGTGCATGTGGAGAAATGGGAACACATATGCTGTTGGTGCCAATGTAAAGTAGTAAAGTCACTCTAGAGAACAGAATGCAGCTAAAAATAGAACTACTGGGTGGTGTGTTCAAGATGACTGACTAGACGTTCATCTTTACACTCCAAGAAAGGCCCAAGGCAAGGAATAAACAGCTAAGATTTGACACTGAAGTGTGAAAGTAATAGTGCTGGAGCGCAGTGAGAAGAGTGGAGACAGACCTGTGTTGATTGGAAACCCAGGAGTGCAGTTTGGAGGCACTCAGCCTCTGCAGTCCTGTCTTCCCTGTTCAGACTGGATCAGTCGAGAGGCAGGATGGACTTCTTGTGGGGAAAAGGTAAGCAGAATAATTCCACTGATTCCCACTGCCACTCCAAATACCTTCAGTCCTTACTACCAAAGAATCCTGCAGTCATTTAAGCACTGAGCCCACTTTAGAGAGCTGCTAGGATGTCAAGCATCTCTATTGCTCCAAATTAACACAAGTTGTGCCCTCACACTTCTCATCCACCCCTCTGTGAGTCCAGAAACTGCAGCACAGTGCCATCTTGAGACCAGCGTCACCCCTAGAGTGAGCCCTCCTCTGGGGGCCAGTAGCCACTAGAATCTCATACGGTTGGAAACATACAGTATATAGCCTTTTCAGATTGGTTCTTTTACTTAATAACATGTATTTAAGGTTCCTACATGCATTTTCATGGCTCAATAGTTCATTTCTTTTTGGCATATTCCATTGTCTGTATGTATCTGTTTATTTATGCATTCGCCTATTGAAGGCCATCTTGATTGCTTCCTAGTTTTGGCAATTATGAATAAAGCATCTATAAACACCCATATACAGGTTTTTGGGTAAATGCCAAGGAGCATACTTACTGGATCATTTGGTAAGAATATGTTAACCTTTGCAAGAATCTGCCAAACTACCTTCCAAATTGGTTATACCATTTTGCATTCCAAGTAGTAGTGAGTTAGAGTTCTCGTTGCTCCACATTCTTGCTAATGGGTGGTATCAGAGCCCATCACTTTAAAAACTTTTTTTTTCTAGACGGGCTCAGTGGCTCAGCCTGTAATCCTGCGCCTTTGGGAGGCTGAGGTGAGTGGATTGCCTGAGCCTGTGGGTTCGAGACCTGCCCAGGCGGTCTCTACAATAAAATCATCTCTACAATAAAATCAAAAAATTAGACGGGCGTGGTAGCGCGCGCCTATAATTCCGGCTACTCAGAAGGCTGAGGCGGAAGGATCGCCGGAGCCCAGTAGGTCGAGGCTGCGGTGGCTGGGAGTGGCCACTGCACTCCAGTCTGGGCGACAGAGTGAGACTCCAACTCAAAAAACAAGCAAACAAACAAATAAAAAACACTTTTTTTCCAATCTCATTAAGATTTCCTGAAAGGAACCAGAAGTAAAATAAATAAATATATTAATTATGTTTTCCTTTTTAGGAGAGAGAGAGAGAGGGAGAGAGAGAGAGAGAGAGAGAGAGAGAGAGAGAGAGAGAGAGAGAGAGAGAGAGAGAGAGACCAAGAGAAGGAAGGGAATGAGGGGAGAAAGAGCAGGCAAGTTCACAGGCCTTATCATGCAGGGTGACTTTAGGAGACTAGAATTTTCACTTGATGACTCATAAACCCACAAGGGTGTAAAAAGGGTTTCCCATGAATTAATGAATTAAAGATGACAATAGCATCTATTTAATTTCTAGTAATAATAAAAATTAACAAGTTGCTGATAATTTTGTATTCCTTTAAACTGGAACAGTGTGAAAGTCCCTGTATTTGGTGAACATTCGTGATGACTTGGAGGAAGTCAAGATCAGAGGAGATGAGAAGGGCACATTCAGGACTTAGATGATTCATCCAGTTACCGCTCAGCTAAACAGTGGCAGTAAGCATTATAAAGTTTTTAACTTTAAAAATTCTCATGTGTTGTTTAATTTATACCTTCTAAGGGTTAATGGTTTAAGTCAGAAGCAAAAGGAATTGTTAAAAGGGAAAAAAAGATGAAATATGAAGAAAAGATAATTCTTTAAATTCACCCAAAGAAGGTATTTCCCAGATCTGTGCCTTGTATCCAGATTAAATTAACCAAATTTCAGCAAATCTCTGATAATACAGAAAGGAGAAATTGTATTGTAAATAGACAATTTGTTGATTTTTGCTATTTGGATACCTGGATAAATGGAGTGTCATTCCATACACTTAGATGGAAGACTTAATTTTACTAAAATGTCATTTCTCCCTAAATTTATCTATACATTCAATGTAATCTCTATCAAATTTCCAGTTGGATTTTTGAAAAACTTAAGAAAATGCTCTCAGTTTCGTTGGAAGAATAAAGATCCATAAATAATGAGATTATCTTTAAGAAGGAATGTAGAAGTTTACTCTCCCAAGTTGCTTTCCTTTTTATAATGATTTTTTTCTGCACTATGCATATATCCACATATGTAATGAAATAATATGCTTTTGTTTGAAAAATAGTCACTTCCAAAGTTTTTAAGAGCATTTAAAGGAAACAAATTCACCTAGAACTTTCAGAGATGATGTGTTAAACACTATGGAAAAAGAGATTACATGTGTCTTAACCTATAGTCATAACATGGGCTCTGAGGAACTTCCAGCTCTTCTAAATAGGCAAATAGAAATTTGGCCATAAGGATTTGCTTGTATAGCGCCTGAATTTGCTTAGCTAAATGAATACTTTTTTTTTGTTTGGATTGAGGTCTCTTCAGTTTACAGCAGCTCTGCTTTAGGTCTCCTCAGTTTACAGCAACTCTGCTTTCACCTCATTAAATAGTGACAGGCTTGACTTTCACATATAGGTGTGAATTACCACAGTTTTGCTTTGTTAACAAAGACCTACCCTAGTGAGAAATTTCACTGAGTGGTGTCCCCTGAAGTATCAAGTTCTCACTTAAACTAATGAAGTACTTAATTAACGAAGCTGCCAATGGTAATTTCTTCTTGTAAAACACTTTATGTTGTTAGACCTTTTATCAGGCTAGAAAATAATCTTACTTTTTTTCCACCAGAATCCTGTCTCCTTAACTAACATGTTCACCTTCTAAAAATCTTTTCCTTCAAAGTTTCTAGCCAAAGGTCATTGAAATAAAAGCCTTTGTTGAGTCTTTCAACCAGGGCTTATTTTTATCATTCCAATTGTACTTTGTATATACTGACAGTCATACTGCTTCTAGGATTTCTAATCAAAGTTGTGAAAGACATAGTAAAACAGTAACTTTCTCAATTAAAAAACCTTTCTAAGTCCAGGCTCGGTGGCTCAGCCTGTAATCCTGTGCCTTTAGGAGGCTGAGGTGAGTGGATTGCCTGAGCCCGTGGGTTCGAAAGCCGCCTGGGCAGCGAGACCTCATCTCTGCAATAAATCAAAAAAAAAATCAGCCGGGCGTGGTAGTACATGCCTGTAATTCTGGCTACTCGGAAGGCTGAGGCGGAAGGATCGCCGGAGCCCAGCAGGTCGAGG
>NW_007249730.1:731621-764414 GCF_000164805.1 Carlito syrichta | reverse complement strand
GGAGCGGCCACGGCACTCCAGTCTGGGCGACAGAGTGAGACTCCAACTCAAAAAACAAAACAAAACAAAAAAAACCTTTCTATTTTTCTGTTAGAGATCAGAAAAAATGTACTCATTTATATGTTTTCTAAATATATAGTCATTTATATGCTTTCATACAGAGAATATCAAACACACATTTACAAATTTAGGATATTGTAAAATGTTCCACACCCTGCTTTTTGCAAAAGATATATTATAAATATTTTTCCATGTTATTAAAAAGTGTTCAAAAGTATGATTTTTAACAACAAAACAACAGTCTCTTATACTAATGTACCATGATTTATTTAGCCATGTTTTACTCTCATAATTAATGTTGTAACAAAAAATGAAAGCATTTCTTTATGGTCTCTTTACTGAGGTAACCAAAATAACTACCTGCAATGTATAGTATCTATGGGAATTGGAGGGAGTGTTTTTATTGTATTTGCAGTTACACTTTGGGCTAGTACTTCCTTGGTTTAAAGTGAAATATTGTTGAGAGATATAATACATATGCTCATTCGGACTCATTTATTATTTTGCAAGAAATCATTTGTCTGACTATCTCTTATTACTCCCTAGCAAGAATGTGCAGCAGGACATGGAACTGGTAATTGTGGTTTGAAGAAAGTTCTGGAACATTGGTTGTCCCAAGCAGAATAAGTTCCCAAGTTAGGACTTTGAGTAGACATAGAAGTAAATGACTGAAAGGGAGGATTAAAAACATTTTTGGAAAATAAATACGTCTCTAATGATCAAAGATAACAACTACGATGTGAATTACTGAAAAATCAAGTAGCCTTTTAACTTAAACATTAATAACTTTCAATATTTTTAATTGGACCAGCCACGGTGGCTCAACCTGTAACCCTAGTATTTTGGGAGGCCTAGGCAGAAGGATTGCTTGAGCCCAGGATTTAAGACAAGCCTAGGCAACATAGCAAGACCTTCTATCTACAAAGAATAAAAAAATTAACTGGATATGGTAGCACACCTGTAGTCCCAGTTACTTGGGAGGCTGAAGTGGAAGAATCACCTGAGCCCAGGAGGTCAAGGCTGTGTGAGCCGAGATGATGTCAGTGGATTCCAGGCTGGGTGACAGAGTGAGAACACAAAACATTTTTTTTAATTGGTAATATTATGGCTCTGTTTAATTTTTAGGATTAGTCATCTTGCAGGTGGAAGGTAAATTTTTTCAGGTGTTTTTGTGAGGTTTTGTGAGGTTTTTCATGTGTTCCCTTTTGCTATGGTCTGAATATTGGTGTCCTCCCAAAATTCATATGCTGGAACCTAGTGCCCAGTGTGATAATAGGATTTTGAGGAAGTAATTATGTCATGACAGTTCCATCTTCATGAATGGGATTGTGCCCTTATGCAAGAGGCTCAAGGGAACCTCTCAGCTCTTTTTACCTTGTGAGAATGCAGCAATGAGGCATCATCTGTGAAGCAGAGAATGAGCCCTTACCAGACACCAAATCTGCTGGTGCCTTGATCTGGATTCCCAACCTCCAGAACTGTAAGCAGTAACTTTTGTTATTTATAAATTACCTAGTGTAAGTTATTTTGTTATAGTCTAAAGGGACTTAGACGCCTTTCCACTTGAAAGAAAAAGAAATACATACGGCACCCAAAGTTTTCATAATCTATATCCATATGTCTGCAAACTGATTAAGTATATCAGTGTATACACACACACACACATTCACATATAAATATATACAGAGGGTGCCAAAAATGTATATATATTTTAAGAAAGGGAAATATTGTACTCAAATTGCAATACTCAATATATACTGATAACAAAAGACGAATACAAGTCATGTTTGACTTCTGCAATTACAAAAGGTACTCAAAGTAGTTACCATCAGCATCCAGACACTTCTGATTATGGCAAACTACTGCAGGATTTGTTTCTTTGTAAGTCCTCCTGGATTCCTTGTGCACATCACACATAGTACCATGCATCCCAAACTTATCACAAATGTGTGCAATTGTTAGACATGTCGGGGAGGTTCTGTTGCATATTCATTCCTCCATTGTTGTCATTCTTCCACAACGTTCTGGAATTTCAAATACCACTTCAAAATGGTTTTTCTCTTCTCAAATGACAAGCATGCTTCTGCCATTTTCTTAGACTGTCCTGCCTGTCGCATGGTGATGCTAGCATTCATTTAATTAATTAATTAATGCCATCTTTTGAGTGAACATCATACTACACATTGCTACTATAATTTAATTCAACTTCGAAAAGTAATACATAGATAACATTCCTTAAAATGTGTATACTTTTGTTTTGCAACCCCTGTGTGTAAATATATATATTTAATCAGTTTGTAATCATATGGATATAGATATGATGGGTAAGGTGCAAGGTGGCTTTGGTAGGAGGAATACTGCTGAGTAGGTATAATTTTCTCCTAGCTTATTGGTCCTGGTGTCGCCAAGTATATTTTGACTTAAAAAATGATTTGACTCCATGTTATATAAAGTATTGTTAATATTTGGAGAATAATCCCAAGTGGGTTCTTTGGAAGATTTGACTCAGAAAAGGAGAATACCAGAATTGTTGGTTAAAATTTGACTTGAAGTTCAGAAAGGTTATTATTTATATTTATGACTGGGGAGAAGAATAAATGATTCATTAAGAAAAATTTATCTTTCTGTGCCTGCCTGGCTTATGTCACTTAACATAATATCCTCTGGTTTCATCCATATCATTTATGATGATATTTTCCCTCTTTCATAAAAGGCTGAGTAATATTCCATTGTGTTTATACGCCACAATTGCTTTATCTACTCATTTGAGATGGACATCTAGGTTGCTCCCATATCTTAGCTAGTATGAATAATGCTGCATTGAACATGGGAATGTAGATATCACTTCGGCATACTGATTTCAATGAGGTGGAATTACTGGATCATATGATAATTCTACTTTTATTTTTTTTAGGAACACTCATACTGTTTTCCATATGACTATATTAATTTAAACTTCTATCAACAGTACACATGAGTTTTCTTTTCTCCACACCCTTGCCCACACTTATCATCTCTTTAATAAAAGCTATTCTAACAGTGGTATATCATTGTATATCATATTGTACCCCATAAATATATATATAGTTATAATTTGACAATTAAAAATAAAAAAAATACTTTAAGAAGAAAAATTTACTGGCTAGAGGGGAATGGACAGTATACTGAAAGACAGGAATAGAAAGCACATTGCTAAGTTTGGAGAAGTGAAGGAAAACATGTTTAATAAGATTTTGAAGGATAATTCCTGAAAGAAGTCTAAGTCTTGGTGATGATTAAAGCAGTTTGATCTTCCTTCTTTTTCTCTTTCCTTCCTTCCTTCCTCTCTTTCTCCTTTCCATTTTAGTTCCCTCCCTCCCTCTTTCTCTCCTTCCTTCCCTTCCTCCTTCTCTCTTTCTTCTGTCTTCCCTCTCTCCCCCTCCTCCCTCCCTCCTTCTCTCCTTTTCCCTCCCTCCCTCTCTCCTTTCCTCCTTCCCTTCCTTTCTTCCTTCCCCTTTTCCTTCTTTTGTCAATACTTTCATATACAGAGGTGGGGATATGGGTCTGTAGGGAGTTAAGTAACTCTTCCAATTTGGCTTTTTCTTTATGTAACATATTTAAGTAAGATGAAATGTTAAATTGAAACCTTTGTCTTTCTGCTGGTCACAGCAGATGGGGTTCATGAAAGGTTTAGGCTTTCCCAGTCTGTGGCACGAAGAGTAGCTCACCACCCCTCACTAAGCAGCAATGGGAGTTGGAGATTTGGTGGTGGGGGAATGTGGAAGCTGAAGCTAGGCTGCTGCTGAACTTGCTATACTTACTAATGACTCTTGGATCCATGTACTTTTCTTCTGGTTATGCTCTCTCCTTGTAAAGTATGAAAGTAACTGACAGGATACGCTTCAGAAAAAAATTATTTTTTTTAAAAAAGAACAGAGCAAATATTGCAATGGAGTCTTTGTTAGAAGTTAGATTTTCTGGTTTGTCTATTCTGTTCAAGATTACCTCCCGGTCAGGTTAGTATAAGACAAATATGGGCCACTTTGCAGTATGCATTTGTACATTCTTATTAGCGTGTTTCACTTTATATCTGTTCCTCTATCTTTTTCCCTATATTGGAACTTTGGGATAGAATTTATAATTCATGTTAGAAATATGGTCCTTCTTTAATTAGGAACTGGCAGATGGTTACTTATTTTACTTCCAGTCATTGCCATTTCTTCTTATTTGTTAAAATGTTGATACTTTATTTTGAAGAGAATTCAACCAACATATAAACAATACCAACAGCTTTAGCCCATTGTTAGATGAAAAGGTACTAGGACAACCCCTACGCATGAAATAGAAGTTTGAATCTGTCTGGAAAATGAGCCATACTATAGTAACTGGCCCACAGTAGTGCTCAACTAAAACTTATTAAATGAATAGATTTTTTAAAGGTAAACAAATCTATTCCTGAGCAGAAATTATAACCTTCGGAAACACTTATAATAGAAGCATGTATACATGTAATGAAAAAGATTCTTGAAGTGTGTAAGAGTCTGGAAAAAGAGAAATGTGTGTGTGTGTGTGTGTGTGTGTGTGTGTGTGTGTCCTCAGCTTTGTTAAATTGTTCAAATGCACATGATAAATAAAAAGCTGTCACCTGTCTCCCTTCTCATTCCCCATCACCAAGTCACTGGTTTATTAAGGATAAAGTTTGAAGCAATTACTCATTTAGCTCTGACCTTCTTTTCCTGTATTCGTTGTATTGAGATCCAGCTATTTTTCTCATTAGACCATATTTTGAATATTCCATTTCAATATCTTTCTTATTTAGATTTAATATCCAGAATGCTCTCACAAGCAGTTTTTCTACTTAAATACACTGAACCTTAGAAATTGATGGATGTCTGTGATCTATATGTCAATGTGAAAAATGAGAGACAGAGCATTTTAGATTACTGTTTATATAAGCTTAAAATAGCAGTTCACTGTTAACATGTACTAAAAAAATGGTGCTTTATGTAATCAGCATAATCTGCTGATGAGATTGTCAAAAAGGGGTGATTATAATCAAGTTAGTAAATATGTACCACAGTAAATATTTAAGACATTACATTTTATTTTAATTAAAATGTTAAGACAAATTATTTTAATAAACTTTTGGGGAGGAATCTGATTTGTCTTTAGGCTTTTATATTATAAATGGTGATTTAACACAGTCTACAAAATTGCAAAGTCATATAATTCTTTATCTTAAAAAATTAGAGAGTTTATTGCAACTAATTAAGGATAATCACAGCATTAATTTCTTTTTAAACATCTGTTCCTTTCTTTAAATATATAAAGCCAATAGAAAATAAATAATTAAAGCTTATAAATACTGCTGGGAATTTTAAGTATGCCTCCAGGATAAATTAATATATGTGTACATATATAATTTTTTCTCTTCAGTAGAAAACATCACATGAGCTAAAAAACATTTATGAAAATTGTAAGTTTATGACATGAAATTTGAACAAACACTCTTACCACAAGTCATCTATTATTTTACTTAAAAAAACTTAGCTAAAATGTATACATATGTAATATCATATATGCAAAGTATTATTTCTAGGAATATTTCTAAATTTCAGCAAATGAAGCATATTTAAAATATCTTTTTTGGAAAACATACTGAATTTGACTTTAACATAGATGTAAAATTTAATAAAATATGTGCTGCAAATAAATGTACAGTTAATGTTCTGTCCATTTCTTCCTTTGTCATACTGAGCATAAATAAAGTCTAAGATTTTCTAGTCATTAAGATTTTTTCCACTCTCTCTGAATTTTAAATATTCTCTTATTTTCCTTGTAAAGGCAAATTGTTATATGTCCTACTTTTTACTATAAAAATATGATCACCACAAATATAAAATAGCTTGACAAGTTTTTAAATACATAGAATATTTTAAATGTAAATAATCTATTATATTTCCTAATTTATTAAATTGAAAAATGCCTAAAGTTTAAGTTTTTTTTAACTTCATTTATACTATTTGTAGAGACATTTTACATTATTCATTTGAAAATTACTGCTTTGAAGTTAACAGTGTATGACAAACATGTAGGCTACTGTTTTTAAGAGCCCTGGTTTGGTTTTCTCAGATGGAAAAAATAAGGATAATTGTTTAACTACAGTGACACTCAACAGCATGATAAACCTGATGCTCAACTTACTGCATTTTAAAATATCTCTAACTTCTAGAACCCATAATATCTTTAGAGAAGCTCTACATCTCATGTTATAGAAAGACATAGGTCACATACTGTTTTCTATGTAACCAAAAACTCAGTGTTCTCAAGGCATTTTTCTGTTAAAATCTTTGTAGCTTGAATTTTAAATGGAGAGACAGTACTAAGACAGCAAACATGCAGATATCTTTCTACCTACATTTCAGCAATCCCGTTTAAACCATTAATGTGTTGGGCCCTGCTGTTTGTTCTGGGATTCTGAAGTTTTCTATTCCATTCTAAATTCCGCTGTGTCTAGGCAGAATTTATTACAAGGAACCAAATTCTCGGGAAGCTACCAGTAGAAGTATCACTATATTTGCCAACAGATTCAGTTTCCCACTTAAGGTGATTAAGATATTTTTATGTAAAATTCTGAGAGACAAGAAGTTTGTCTTTGCTCTTCTCCTTTCTTGTGCTGTTCGTTAATGTTTGATGTTAACTGTCCCTTCCCCTCTGTCATTACTAGATTCCAGGCCTTTCCTGTAGATTATTAACTAAGTCTGTCAATTGGTATGAGTGGACTAGTGGAAGGTCCTTTTATTTCTTTCAGGAACCTTCTTTTGCACTTAACAAAAAATTTAAATGAACTTTATCCTTCACTTTCTTAATTTAAAATTTACTTCCAGTAAAATACAAATCCTAGTCCTTGTAACCCTAAAGCTGAGACTTTCTGGGTGGGAGAAAAAGTTGTGTGCTGTGGTTTGTTAGTGAGAAGGAAGAATGCCTTCCTAAATTTCATCATATACAGAGTTGCCCCAAGGCTTACATGTAGGATAACCATCCTTCATTGAATATTGATTGCTTAAAAACACTATTATCTTGTGATTTTGGCTAACTGAGTTGTCCTCTAAGTGAAATCTTTCTCTCAACCCTAACAATTCTGACCCCCAGTGAACAGTGACTGAATTTTTGGTCAACTAGGAATAGTTTAAAATACAGAACTGGAAATTTCAAAGTTTTGAAAGAAAAAAATAGAATCCATTTTTAACTTCTCTCACCTGCTTTTTAATTATTTTAATAGATTAAAGTACCTAAATTATGTCAGATAAAAAAGTGACCAATAACTCATTGATATTTTCATTCTTAGGGTATTGTTATAACTATAATCCTCATTCTCAGCCCCATAAAATAGACAGGACAGGTATTATTATCCACCTTACAGATGAACAAACCTTGACTCATGGAAATTAAATGACCACCCAGATTACCACAATCAACAGAGAGCTAGATTAAGCCCCAGGTTGTCTGTGTGCTAATCTCCTGTCTTTCCATTATATGGTAGTGCCAGCCACTGGTAATCTTGTGAGAAAATTTGCAAAGAGTCATTTCTGACCTGGGTTATACCTCATTGCTCTGTAGGAAAAAATCAAGGCCAAAACAATTTATTCAAATTGACCTGGTTTATTAGTGAGAAAGAAGAACGCCAGAAAATACATTCCTAAATTTCATCATATACATCATTACCGTGGACAAGTGTCACTTTACTGGGACCATGAAGGCCATAAGATTCCTTCATTTTTGTTCCATGATTCTGGCAGGTAAGTTATTTGCCCTTTGATACTTTTCTTAACAAATTTTAATCAAAAATTAAAATAAGTGATACATCACCTATCTAATATTTAGTATTTAATATATTATTGTATGCTCTACATTAACTTAGACAATAATCATAGCAAACCCATAAGCTCAGCTTTACCATTGCCATTTAAAATATGATGGAACTAAAGCTTAGAAAGTTTGAGAGGCTTATCTGAAGTCATACAGTTAGTGAGTACCATGGTCATACTACGTTCGACATCAGGAACACATCCCTACAGTTGGTGCAGGATGAAGAAGAAGAGCTGGGAAAGGCCAGTGGGCAGTAAGGAGACTTTTGGTCACATGAAGGAGAAATTGAATGGAAAGCTCAGGTGGACAAAGGAATAAATGAACTAATAACCTGAGTATAGACTGAACTGATATATTAAGGAGGGTAAGTCAGGATGATGTCTAAATGTTTGTGAATGGGGCTATTCATTTAATGATATTATTTGCTTGGGTTGAATTTTTAGAAATGTGAGTGTGAGAATAGAGTTTTCTGTCTGTTGGAACTGGTGTTTTGTGTTTAGAGTATTATAGGAATAGGTCTTCCTTGTTCAATCATGTGATATGGAGCAATGATCTTTGAACTCCAATTTCCATGCTCCTGGGCATGTGTGATGATTTTCTTGGTGGTAGATAGGTAGAGGTAGTTTTTCAAGGTTTCTGAGCATTTGTGTTTATGAGTGTGCACATGTGCATGCATGGCAGTTTGGTGAAAAATAGTTTTTAAATGCATAAAATCAAAGATTATAGAGGGAACAAATTATATATAAAGATTCTTATCAAGGTTTAAAAAAATACATTTGTGATACACCAATATATGTACTTCTTTAATAATTCTGTAAATAAAAAGTATCACATAACTACATAACTACCATAATAATCAGAGTTATAGTAAATTTAACAATATTAAAAGATCTCTACAATAACTATCATATGATCCCAAAATATATTATTTCTACTTTTGACAAAATGACATGTGCTAGGAATACTGTGATAGTTTATTGTCTACTTTATGAATTGAAGAAAATGCTAAGTTTTACTTAGACTTAGTGAAAATTGTTGCAATTTTTTTCCATTAAAGTTCACTTATCTCCTCATTGCATTTGGTTGTTCATGCTCTTAAGTCTCTTTAATTCTACAACAGTCTCCCTCATCACCACTTTCTTATCAGGTCATTAATTTGTTGGGAAAAAACAACTTCATTTTGAAGAAAGGCCCACATTCTGGATTTGTCTGATTACATCTTCATGGTAGTGTCATTTTACTGTCTACTTTTCATATTTCCTCTTCTCCATTTAATTCCTATATCTAGTCATTTGTTCTAAAGACTTGAATGGGTTCATGTTCAATAATTTGTGACAAAAATACTTTACGACTGGGATTGTAAATTTCCTATTACATTATCTGAGTAAAGATATAATATCTCTTGTTTTCCCACTTTGAGTGATGCTAAGATGGATCAAAGGGACTGTCTGGTGGCTACCTGATCCCTCCTTATAAAGTTCTCCATCAACATTTATCTCATGGTTGATGATTATTACTTATGTAGATTATCTCATTAGGAGTTGGCAAATGGGTTCTGTTTTAGTTCATTCACATTGGTATAGTAAATATTTTTTAGACTGAATAATTTATAAATGGCAGAAATTTATTATTCACAATTCTGAAGGCTGCAAATTCAAGATCAAGGAAATGGTAGATTTTGTCCAGTGAGACCCTGTTATTCATAGATGATGCCTTCCTTGTCCTTATGTGGTAGAAGGGACAAACAAACTCCTTGAGCCTCTTTATATGGGTACTAATCCCATTATTGAGGGTAGTCCTCTCATGACCAAATCACCTCCCAAAGGCTTCACTTCAATACTATTGCATTGGGAATTATGCGTTAATATATGAACTTGGGGGGCAAGCATTCAGACCATAATTCTATAACCTTTTCTACATTTGCTAACTAAAATTCTATTTAAAAAAACAAAAACACACACAACTTTACCACATCAACTATTTGGTGACCTTGTAATAGAATTTACTTAAGAAAGGATAAATCTATGCCTTTTTCCCTTCAGTTATCCATTTTCAGTGCAATCAATATGCAGTGTTTGTTTTGGCAACTATACACATACACAATATTTGTCTGTCTAACCATTGAAGTCAATCATTTTCTTTTGGATGTTCAAATTTTACCACCTAATGCCATTAATAATTATTTAAGTTGGTACCAATAAGGTGATATTTTCTTTAATTTCTTGAATATGAATATGTTCTAAGCTTATTTTATGCTTTCCTTATCTTAGATCTAGAAACAGTCATTTTCCCAAGGAGTCCTTTCCTTCTAATGAGGAATGGTAGCTAGAAGCTACAGTTTGGGTGGTAGAGTTCATTGCTAATAAGTTGTCACTGCTTCTATATTTTTCAAGGAATAGAGCTAGAAAATTTCTTATTTATAAAAAAAGTTGCTAATCATTATTTCGTGCTAATATTTCTAAACCAAATTAAGATGAGTTTTAATTATTCAAAAAATTTCATACAATATTTTTTCTCATGCTAAATATTGTTTTTAAGCATTAATATAACTATTTGTTTTATGTCATAATATATTCATAATAGTTTCAAAATTAAAATACCAAGATCAATAATAACAATAAGACCATTGGATTCATGTTAAGATTTCTTGTGATTTGTCTTTTGAATATATGCTATTAGATATACACAATCAAATGTTTGCTTTAAAGTCACATGAGATAATTCCTTTTTTGTGTGAGTATGCTAACTACATGAAGAACAGGTTACTTTGTTTCAGTATGTGTTCAATTAACAGCAATTTATTTTTAATATTTCTTTAAAAATTAATTTTGCTTTTTCAATCAGCTAGAAATATTGCATGATTTCAAAGTAAAAACTATAAAACAAGATACAGCTAAAGAGGGAGCCTTGTTTTCTTTAAGAATTCCCTCCATCCCTCAGTATATAACCATTTTTATTAGCTTTTGGATTATTCTTCCATTGTTTCTACTGGAAGTACAAAGAAATACACATATATATTTAGATTCCTCTCTTGTCTTACAGAAAAATGTAGCATTCAAAAACATTGTTCTGCACCTGATTTTTTCTGTATAATATATCCTGGAGATTACTTCATATAGTATATAGAGGTTTCTTCATTCCTTTTTATGACTTCCCATTCCATAATTTATTCAATCAGTCCTCTGTTGAAGAATAAATAATGTTTCACTGAAGTTCTTTGCTTATTATTGGAATAAATTCTTAGAAATGGTATATCTGGTCAAAGAGTGAAAGCCTATTAATTTGGTAGATATTGTTAAATTCCTCCTAACAGAGATTGTGCAATTATATGTCTCTACCAGCAATGTACAAATGAAGGTGACTATTTCCCTAAAAAACATGTTTATCAAATTTGATAGGCAGCTCTGAGGCAGATGTTTCATGTACCTTATTGCAGAAACATAGTTTAGAAATTATTTATAATAGAACCAAAAAGAGAACAAAATGTTGCTCATGACTGCTATTAAAAGCTGATTAAACCATAACTATGTTCAATTTGTGATTTTGGAGTGTAAGTGAATTGCATCTATGGGGAAAAAGATTAGTAATCCATGAAATTGATATATTAGTACATTAAAATCTCCCAATCAAAGGTGAGGAAATATCAAAGGTGAGGAAAGCAGCATCAGCATTGGTAGAACAGACCTAGTTTTTTTTTTTTTAAATGGAAGCCATGGGATGAACAAATATACCAATATTAATACATTTTGGAAGGTCTGGCATCTGTTAGCTTAGAGGAAGTACATACGGATATTTCTGCAGTATTATTATTGGTATTCAGTGTATAAATGATGAAAGGCACAGCGAACAAAAAAGAGATAATTTTATTGACTTTTGTAAAATCCATTTGGTAACATTTAGAAGATGATAATGAGTAGCCATCTAAGACTGAGGGACCACAAAGTACATGAATGTTGAGAATACTAAGAGTGACTAAATAGTAAATGTTAGTGCTGCATGTCTAAGAGACGGGTTTTAAGCTTTACTTTGTTTTACCTAGACTGACTGATTTATAGAACCGTTTAGTATTCGCTCACAATTTAAGCAGTTTGAGAGAGACTTTATTTTTTAAAGTTTATGATATAAACTTTATAAAGTTTTTAAAGATTATATGTAAGTTTTCAAGACATTATTTCATTTACCTTGTCTTGTTTTTCTTCTTGGTTCAGTTCTAGTCCAGCCAGTTAGTTCAAGTTCATGCTCAGTGTCTCCAGCTGCTCAGTTCCGTAAAGACTGTCACCCTGATCCGGAAGCTTCTGAAGCCCGCTGTCTGGCCAGGAATTGCTGCTGGTCTCCATCTAAAACCCCAGGAATCCCTTGGTGTTTTGAGAAAGTTGATTTATGTTCTGTAGTGGCTTCCTCAGAATGGATCAACTGTCATCCAGAATCAGGGGCAAATGAAGCTGCCTGTAGGAACCGTGGATGCCACTGGTGTGTTGCTAACAATACCAAGGTCCCTTTTTGCTTCTATAGTTCCAAAGAAGAGGCTGCTTGTGCCATGAGATTTCCCATTCAGAAACGCATTGATTGTCACCCTCAACCAGGAGTCTCTCAAGAAATCTGTGAAGCTAAAGGCTGTTTCTGGTGTTCTACAACCATTGCCTATATTCCCTGGTGCTTTTACCCAGCAGATGGTCCTTATGGCTATATCATAAATGATCAACCTCAAAAGACAGCTTTAGGATGGAGGTATATATTTCCCAGAACTTTTCTTTTTAAACTTTATAAGCTTTTTTTTTTTTTTGACATTGTCACTTTTGTAATAACACTTAACTGAAGCACAAACACATTGCACAGTTGGTCAAAAATATTTTATTCTTTATGGACTTATTCTGTAAGTATTTTTTTATTTTTAAAATTTTTTATTTTTTACTTTATTGTTAAAAATTAAGGTAGAAACATACACATTAGCCTAGGCCTAATAGAGTCAATACAATCAATGTTACTCTAGAATTTCTACCATCTGAAATTCCTGATCCAGTTTCATAGGTTTATTTGGTACATATGTCACCAAAGATAACAATCTATTTTTATTTGCTACATCCTGAGAACTCAGCCTTCATGGTAAATGAAAAAAGCCTAAAATACATGGCCTTTTGCTTCCAAATCATTTTTACTTCTAAGTCACTGTCCCAACTCACTCATTGAAGAGGAACTTACACTTCTCTTTCTTATTTCTCAGTTAGCTATGTGGGCCCTGTCAAAGAGCCAGGAACACTCATAATTTTGTGTAAAGAGATGATTTATTATTAATAAGGTAGACCAAGGTAAAATTCTTGTATTTTATGCTCTCATGTAAATCTCTTGGAAGAAAGCTTTATTTTTGTTGCATATTTTTTGTGAAATATGATAGAGCACTTGATTTTCAGTGAAGTGACATAAAAGCTTAGAGTAGAAAACTGTCCTTAACAGCATCTATTGCATGATAGCATCTGAAATTATACCTTACAGTTATTAGAGTACTTACTCTAGTTATTAAGTACAAAAATAACTCAATTACAAATTATATGCTTAACTTTTGTAAGAAAAAAATAGTCATTTTTCTTTCATCAAGATTCTTAAGAGAAAAGCCAGGTTTAATAGGTCAATTGTCACTTAAATATATCTGTCCCGTCAATGAAGCAGAACGGTAAAATCTGGGTTGAGGGGAGCTGATTTATAATAGGGTAATGATTTCTGAAACTGGATAGTTTCAGAAATATAATGAATTCTAAATTGAAAGAAGAGAAGAAAAATATCATTATATTTTGTTTTTATTGCTTCTGGACCTTGAAAGTCTTCTGCTTTGAGGAAACCAGACTGCTTTATAGGCTCAAAAATAGAACTTGATTGAGCTAACTTACATTATATGCTATTTTCTGTTATTCTAAATTTGCCATTGGTTTGAGTTTTTACAGATTTTAGCAGAGACTATCATGGGAAATGTTTTGAATACTGATTAAAATCTGAAATTGGAATAAAAAACAGCTTAGGATAAGAGCAACAAACCATAAAATTGAATAAAATAAATAAAAATCAGATAAATTAAATTATAAACAAATTAAATTCTGACTGGGAACAGAGGTTATATGGAACAGAATTGCATGAACAAAAGAAAAACTCTGAGCAATTTACTATGTCTGATGTCAACGTCTTCAATGTCTTCACTGCCTCTGGCTTATTTGTAATGTATACCTAGCCCTGTATTTAGCTCTAAACCTGGGAGATTTCATTGTTTCAATCTGACCATCAGATGATTTTGCTTACTGAAACTAACTCTCAAATCTTAATGGATTCTTAGTGAATCAAGTCTTTGGAAAAATGTTCTAGAGCAAAACAATGTAAAACATACTTTGCCATACTTGGTATACCTTACCAAGAATTTATCTGAGGAAATGGGCCTCTGTCCCCGAATCTGACATTGGGAGACTTGGCTGGAGTGAATGAGTGGGTGGTGGTGATGGTGGTGATAATGGCATTGTATCGGAAGTTCCAGCAGCTAGGGTGCATATGACAGTTTCACACACAGTTGTCCAGGACGTTGAAGGAGGGCAGAACTAGGAGAGAGGCCTTGCCTGGAGCATTCGTGATTATTCATGACTACCCATTGATTACTAGAAGTCATTGATGTCTGACTGAATATACCTAGAGGAAATCTCCTGATCATTATTTCACTGTACTACAGAAAAGATTATACCATAATCAATTAAGTCAGAGTTAGGGAGCCAGGTTCTGTATTGTTGTAATTTTCCCTATTCTTAGAAATATACTGCAAAGGATATCAGTTGATTTTTCTTGTTAACATTCCAGTGTTTAACATCCACTCCTCAATGTTTTTGCTCTTAGAAAGATATTCATTATATTAATTTTCCTTTCCTTGTTAGAATAAATTGCTTATCTCCTTATTTACCAACATTCTTTTTACTTAAGGAATTCTGTTCATTTGTAAAAATAATTATGTGTCATTTGAGCTAATAAAATTGATTTATCTTATAGGATAATATTAAGCAAACATGATGGTATATCTCTTTATGGAAATGATATTTCCCCAATTGCAATGGATATAGAATTTCATACTAAGAATAGGCTCCGATTTAAGGTAGGTAGAACTGATGGTTTGTATTTTCATGAATACAATGTTTCTTAATAGAAGATTTCAAATGTTATAACATCATTTGATTAAGTACTTCATAGTATCTCCTTGCGGCAGTAACTATAAATTTCCCATTTCATTTATTGGTAACGTTAGAACTAGATCATAACATTAAAATTGGATCATTTTTTCAAAATTATTACAATTTTTTACTTTTCTAATATGTTTTAGATTTATGATCCTCATGATAAACGATTTGAAGTTCCACTCAATATTCATGCTCCCTTAAATGAGGCTGCTGACCCCAACTATGATGTTGAATTTGTAAATGATAGGTTCTCTCAATTCAGAATAAGAAGAAAGAGGACAAAGACAGTATTGTAAGTACTATCTATGCTAATCTTAGTGTGTCCTTAAAAACAACACATTCCAGCCGGCTCGGTGGCTCAGCCTGTAATCCCGCACCTTTGGGAGACTGAGGTGAGTGGATTGCCTGAGCCCGTGGGTTCGAGACCCGCCTGGGTGGTGAGACCTCATCTCTACAATAAATCAAAAGATCAGCTGGGCGTGGTAGCGCATGTCTGTAATTCTGGCTACTCGGAAGGTTGAGATGGAAGTATCGCCAGAGCCCAGCAGGCGAGGCTGCGGTGGCCGGGAGCGGCCACTGCACTCCAGTCTGGGCGACTGAGTGAGACTTCAACTCAAAACAAACAAACAAGCAAACAAAACAACACATTCCTGAAGAAGTTATGGAGATTATGGAATTAGCAAACTTAAGGTATTAGAAATATGTCGCTTAACTTACATTTATGTGGAGGATAGAGAAACTTCTTCATGTATCTTGATAAAGTGTGCATTCTAAAGAATATAATTGTAAGGATGGTTATCATTCTGTTTTAAAATTCTTTGTTTTCTTTCAAAATTTCAATTTAATTGAACTGGCATATGTTCAATAAATATCAGTTGTTATTATTTTCACTGTTATTGCTATTAAGCAATGATGATATCTCTGACCTCTGTGGTAATGAGAAACATATACTTAATATTTCAAAGTAGTATTGATTATTCGAATTAATTTAGGCCATATTGTCATTATTATGCAAAATAATATTATGCCAACTTTTGTTTTGGATTTCTAAGTATATTAATATAATTATGACCATCCAGTTCCTTTCGATGTATGGCCTTGAATTACAATGTGGTCTATATAGAAAGTAAGGCTATCCTTGGTTCAGTAACTCAGATGATTAGCTTTTGGTTTTAATAATGCCACAGATTTCCTTTTTTTTTGAGTTAGAGTCTCACTCTGTCGCCCAGACTGGAATGCAGTGGCCGTTCCCAGCCACCGCAGCCTCAACCTGCTGGGCTCCGGCGATCCTTCCGCCTCCGCCTTCCAAGTAGCTGGAATTACAGGCATGCATTATCACACCTGGCTGATTTCTTTTTTGATTTATTGTAGAGATGAGGTTTCGCTGCCCAGGCGGGTCTCGAACCCACGGGCTCAGGCCATCCACTCACCTCAGCCATGCCACAGATTTCAATGTTTATACAGCTCATTCAGCCGTCTTTATTCCATGGGACTAAACTGAGTTTCTAATTGTAATGGACTTAAAATGGCCACAAATACTTTACAGTTCTTCCCATAAAAAGGTGGGATCTATTTCCTCACCTTTTGACTTTAGGCCTGCCTTGTGTATTCTGCCCTATGTAATGCTTTGACCAATAAAATGCAAGGGACATGACATGTGATTCAAGAGACTTGCAGCTTCCTCTCTCACTCTCTTCGACCACTTTATTCATCATATGAAGAAGTCTGAGATGGAAATCTATAAAGAAAGAGAATCCCAGTCATTTCAATTGTTCCAACCATTCCAGCTATCCCAAGTAAGTGTCCAGACTTAGGAGTGAGTCCTCTTATACCATAGGACTGCAGCTAAGCTGACAGCTGGTTCCTTTCTGACAGCAAAGTGCATCATCCCCAGTTAATGCCTATATTAGTTGTAAGACCAGATTCATTGCCAACCAGCCAACCTGCAGAATCATAATAAATAATACTGTTTTTAAGCCACTAAATTTTTGAGTGATTTGGTATACAGAAGTTAATAACTAATATATAAAGTTTATTATAATGACACATATTAGAAATGTAGTGCCATTGGTAACAAAAATATAAATCATTTATTATTGACTTTGGGACCCAGTGATGGGCAGAGGCTGGAAAAATAGTGAAAAGTTAATAAAAGCTGTTGGAATGGTGTACAAACTGTTAATGGAGGGTGAAAAGATGGCCACTCATGTTTTTTTACTGTTGCCTACAATAACCTGGGTGGTAGAAAGTCTTTTTAATGAACTTGTATGTCTGGAGATTTCTGTGCAGAGTACTGAAATCATTGTTCTCTTTAAACAGTATATAGTGTTATAGGAAGAGAGAAACAAACTCAACAACAACAATGAAATACAGTTTTAAGCAGAATTTAGGAAGCATTAGAGGGGTTTGGATAGGCTGAATTGGAGTATAAACTTTCTCATTCTCAATTTCTCTAGCCAGCAAAATAGTTCTAAAGAAAGAAATGGCCTTAAGTAAAGACCAACAAGTGTGTGACTATAAAAGCCTTGTTGAGACCATGGGATGATTTGCCATGATCTCTGATAGAACTTCTAGACAAAAGAACTTCTAAAAAATTTACATGCATTTTCTTACAGTTCTCTCCACATAATAAAGAGGACTCTATCTTTAAAATAACTGTGAATATGCTCTTTGGTGCATGGAGTGAATCTCAATCATATTTATAAAAACAAAAACAAAAACCACAAAGGTTTTAAGACATTATGTTAGCCTGAGCTAGAAGAGCCATAGACTGTTCAGTATGAAAATATGCCTCCGAGACCCCACTTTCTATGACCAGCAAGTAGGATTAGAATGACATTCAGCTATAAACATGGGTTATTTCTTTATGATGAAGTGAGAGCCTCTCAAAAAGTGAAACTTAGAGCTCTAAAGGGGGAATCAGGAGTAACAGAACAATGGATTAAGGATCAATTCTTAAGGGGGTAAAATTGAACCCTAATCCAGAAACAATTCCTATCCTCAAAGTAAAGGTCCCTAACAACATGTGCTGAGTAGATTTCAGAACTGCAATAGACCAGATGTTGCCGTCTATCTCCTATTATTCTCCTTTTTGATTGAGAATGATTACTGCAATTCTCCTATCCTTGTTCATCTATTGTATGTTGGGTGTGTGGGGCATATATGTTACCTTTGGATCAAGGTGATGACACTTGAGGAGCCTTATGATGATCCTGAGATTGTGGATGTTGAGTTAGATGCTGTTATATGTCGATCCTTTTGAGGGTCTTAGGAGGAAACGACTGTCTTTGCATGGGGGAGGAAGGCAAATAGTTGCAGCCGGAGGTTAATCGATAGTGGATGAAAAATTGTCACATACCCTTTTCAGCTCCTCAAGAGGGGGAGTCTAATTTATCATTCCTGGTCTCTGGGCTAGCCCTGTAACTTCCTAGAATTAACAGAATATGACAGAAAAATGTTGCATGATTTCTGAGCCCCAGTGTGAAGAGGCCTTACAGATTCCACTCTCATCCAAGAGGAACATGAGCAGAAGCCTGGGATGAAAGGTCATATAAAAAGAGAAACCCAGTTATCCCACCTAGTCCAGCCATCTTAGTTGAAGTTCTAGAGTATTCAGCCCTGGATAAATCATCAGCCAACATGAATAATCCCAGACAAGATCCGCAGTAGAACTGCCCAGGCAACTGTGAGGGGTGATTCCATGTTAATACTCCAATTTACTAAGTTTATGGATGGTATGATACATATCAATAAAAATCCAATACAATAATCTTGCACATATGGCTCTCAGCTGCATGTCCTTGTTCACAGTGAACAGGATAAAAGAGAATGTGGTAGAACAAATTCATCATTATGGAAGGAAAACAAGCTTAGTGCACACGTTTTACAGAACATGGCGATATATCCTTTTCATGGATTAAGCAAATATTCAGAGAGAAGAAATTCACCACAATCAAGAGTAAAGTCATCCCTACATATCCTTCGGGGATTAGTTCTAAGAGCCCCTCTTCTCCAGTACTATGTTTTCATCTGTGGTTGATCGATCTGCAGAACTTATAGATACCGAGGGCCAACTAAACAGTACAGTCTTTGGGTACATAAACCGGAGTCCAAATTCCTGCTTTGTCACTTGGTTGTGAACTTAGGGAAGTAATTAAAATTCTCTAAGTCTAGATTCTTTTTCTGTAAAATTGTATTTTCACTAAGGCTTAAGTGAAATAATATAGGCAAAGCTGTATATTAAATACAACTCCATAAGTGGTAGTTATTGTATTCAATAATTAAAAAGCAGACTACTACTCTCTTTCACTCTGTATCACAAGTATATATTTTATCTTCCTATAGATACTTGAAGTTCTCTTCTGAATGTATTTGGTTGTTTTATGTGTTTATTATCTCCTGTTAGAACAAATGATCCTTCATGTTAGGGACCCCAGCTGTGTTTCACTTCAGTATCCCTAACAAGTAGAATTATTGGTGCTCAGTAAATATTTGCTGATTGACTAATTGTAAACTTACATATACTGAAATTTCCATATGTGTTGAGAAAACCATAGAGAATAACAGTCTTCAATAATTTCACCTTCGCTCCTCCTTTCTTCTCTCTGCACTTCTCCCTTGATAATGCCAAGGTTTTTCTGCAAACCTTTATTCTGCGGACCTCTAAATCGCCATCTTAAGACTTGACTTGCTCTAATTTCATAATTTCAGCTTCCTGTTGGACAACTCCACTTTATTGTTCTGCTAGTCCTTCAACCTTACCATATCCAAAATTTAATTTCTTCCTCACATTCCATCAATTTCGCAGCATTCTTTGTACAACCAACTCCCAGTCAAACTGGGCTACTGGCGTGCTATTTTTGAGGCTTGCCCTATCTTCCTTTCCATATGTATTCAAACTGTTTCTTCTTTCTTCCATTTCATGAATGCCTTTCTCCTCTGCCTCTGCAATCCAAATTCTTCTCATGTTTAATTTACCACCTTCATAAAGTTTGCCTGAATGTTATACATGGAAATAATGTCTCTTCAAAACTCCAGAAGTACTGAATTTGTACTTTTCTTTAAAATCTCCTATTTTATATCTAGCACCATATTCATTCACCTTAGTGTCTTATTTCTTCCTCTGTATTTACTCTCCTTTATTGTAGAATGAATCTCTGGTTCAGTTTTGCATATTCCACCTATCCAAGAATAATAACCATTCAATAAGTAAACACCAGTGAATACCTGTCCATTAATCCATAAGTACATTTTAAGAATACACAGGAATTGCAAAACACATTTGCTCCAATTAAGTAAATATGAAATTTCATTAGCTAAACTGAAGCAAATACAGAGAGTGTCTCAGAAAGCAGGGTGTGATCAGTTCCATCAAACGTGCTGATAGATTAACTAAAATGAGAACCAACCAAGCATTAAACTCGGGTTATAGCAACATGTAGTTCATTGTTCATCTTGACAAGAACAATTCCAGTAGGATTTTGTGTAGGTTAAGGCCAAAAACAACTCTCTTCAGAAGAGAGTAGGGAGGAAAATAAAAAAAGATTGAGGGTAAACAAGCCTTTTGGGGAATTTCATTTTAAGGAAGAGAGAAAGGAGTGAAATGAGGTCAAAAGAGGGGAAATATATGCTTTTTATTTTTCTTCAGATGAGAAAAAATGTATGTGTTGTATGATGATATGAAAGACAGTGTAAGGAAAAGGGGAGAAACAGGGGTCCAGTGAAGTGCCAGAGGAGTTATTCTCAAGAGCACAGGCAGGTCATCCATCATAACAGATGAGAGGGTCGGGTCAGAGCACATGGTCACAGAACAGATTTGGCACTGATCTAGATTTGCAACCAAATTCTTTTGAAATTGTTTAGCAACATATGTTGGGTATCTTATACAGTGAGATTGAAGGACTAAAAAGAGCACTCAAGTTCTTTCCTGTTCAGCTAGTCATTTTATAGAAACAGGTTCCAGAAATCTGAAGAAACTTGCATCAATTAATGATAGAAATGGAACTGGAACTCAGATTTGCTTACTTTTTGTTCAGAAGGCACTTCTCCTATATTGCATTGTCCAAGATGACTTCCAACCTTTTAGGAAAATTTCCCAGTTGCCTGCAGATCTGGTTGTTAAGGCTGAGGTGTTTCTTTGATATCCTCTAACTGAATGGGAGCCTGTGGAATCATGTTAACCCTGATGTCCCATGTTTCTGGGTGTGCTGCAGTTCAGGACTTTTAGTGAATACATACACCCTCCATCTCCCCACCCCATTTCCATGAGACAGATATGTAGGGCTTTCTCCAAGGATTTGAGAGCTATCATGTATCCGAAGGGAGAGTGGAAGGATTAAATTTCCTATTACTCTGTATAAATCCATTCTTATAATAGATATTTAGCACATTTTGTTGCACCTTGTATTTTTTTCAAGTATATGGAAAATTACACTTTCTCAGTATTCACTTGGTGTTTATTATTGAGAATAAGGTGGAATAAAGGACACAATACTTGTTCTCAAATGGGCTAACTAGGACAGCTGAGGGAATGAAAAGAATGACAAATGGGGGTGTGAGGAATGTAAAAAGAGATTTTAATTCTGTCAGGAAGAATTAGATAAGACTTCATGGAGGTGCTGGTTGCAATGAGACCTTTTTTTGCTGAAGGGAAAAGCCACTGAGGGTCTCTGGATGTCTTCAGGTTATAAAATGACTAGTATGACAGGAAGTAAAAGAAGGAAATTAAAGTAATTTTATAAGTCCTGTCAGTTCATAATTCATATAATAATTATGGAAATGCATGTGGTTAGAATTCCATCATCTATTCATATATACAAAAGCTATATCTTGCCTAGACCACCCTTTCCCCCATATTCTAAAAGGATATTTACTTCCATAAGCTACATATGTGCCCCTCTGTTTAGTTGAAAAGAGAGATTAAATATAGTTGATAAATATGAAGAATTCCTTATAATAGATGCAAATAGAGGGCCATATGTTTGAAACAGTAAAGAAATATTAAGGCAGTTTTATTTCACTTTCAATAAATATGGATTTTTATCTGATTTATTCCATTTTTCTTTGTTGCCCAGGCTGGAGTGCAGTAGCAAGATCACAATTCACTGCAGCCTTGACCTCCTGGGCTCAGGTGATCCTTTTGTCTTAGCCTACCAAGTAGCTAGGACGTTGGACACATGCCAGCTTGCATGGCTAATTTCTGATATATTGTAGAGAAATATCTTGTTGTGGTCCCCGGTCTGGTATCGAACTCTTGGGTTCAAGTGATCCTTCTGTGTTGGCCAATGTAATGGGATTATAGGCATGAGCTACCAATCCCAGCCTAATCTATTTGGTTTTATTTCATTTATGAAATATTTAAGAGGAAAGTAATGTGGTATTATTTTATTACCTGTTATTTTTTAATTGCACTCAAATTATTTTAGTTTCACTTGCACAATGAGATAATTTTATTTTAATATCATTTTAAAACTCAACATTGTTGCCATAATACTACTTAAAATTTTTTTTGACTAATTAGAGTCTAAATTTTGGACTGATAAAGTACTCATTTTTAATGACTAATGTGGTCATTTCCAATAAATAATGGAATTAGGTCCCTTATTCAAGAAGACTTTCTTCTTTTTGCCTTTTTTTCTTTATATACAATGGTGTTCATGAAAAGGAATAAGAAATAGAGGAGAATATTAGTTAATATGACTAATTAAAGTATCAAGAGACTGTGAACTCTCTGTAATCATGCTAGCCCTTTGAGAACATTGGAAGTTATAACAAGAAGCAGGAGAGAGAGGACTGACACAGCTTATGGCTCTTATATCAATTATTTCTGTCCTAGTGAACTTGCAATAACAACTCACAATATGCCACAAACTTATGGCAACCCAGCTGTTCCAAAACAACTAATGTGAGTTTTATGGGTAATAATTAGATTCCTTTTGTGTTAAGGAAAGGGGAGGCCAGAAGTATGCCCTTATAAAAAATATGTAGGTGGCTGTTATTTCAGGCTTGTGGCTCAAACTACTGAGACATGTAACAGGTTGTCCTTGGTTCTGCTTGCCTTATATAAATAAATAAGACTTTAGATAATGTCAAGAAACCCAGGTTCTTCTATAAACAGTAGCATAGACTGCATTATGAAGGATCATTGATAGTATTCAACTAAAGCTTAATTGATACCATTCTTTACATAGAAAAGTCAAAGCAAACGATTTTCTTCTTAAATGGCATTTTCTGAGAGTTAAAGTTATCTTTAAGGTTTAGAGGCAAATTGATCTAGAAAATACTTCCTTAGATGTGTGGTGACTGTTCTTTAGAGGCAGACACCAGTGTGGGCATAGTTGCTGGTGAGATGTTGAAATATTTCTGTAATGGCCAGTACCTGCTGTCTTGGACTAGCCTGGTTTTCCCCATGCTACTCTGTTGCCCTTCAGTCCTCCACCACTTTAGATCTTCCTTAATTCCAACAAAAGGCCAATACCTGTCAGCTCTTGGGGCCTTCAGATCCCTGCATCAGGCTATGGTCTACATGAATCAGAATTGGTCAGCATGTGCTGGGCTAATTTTTAATATTTTAAATATAGTCTTTGTGTATTCCATTTCTGAATGATTTTTTAGATCTCAAAGTTGAGGTAATTTTTAAGTATTATTAGTATTTTTATATAGCCTTTGAGATAGATATTTAATAGCCAAAATAAGAGTAATTTTTTTCTCTCAATATTCTTATAAAACTTGTGAGGCAAATGATTTCTATTAATATCTTCAATTAACCAGAACGGATTTTGTAGTAGCATTTTGGCTTTATTTCAGGTATCTGTGGCTAAATGAAATTTTTAATGAGCTATCAGGAAGTTATATATAGAAGGGTTGATACTTGTCAGAGAAAAGATGAAAGAGAAATCTTGTCCAGATACTTCTGATGACTTGAAAAGTTGAATGAGTTTTCTTGTTTATTGGGGTCTGAAAAACCTGTGTTCTACTAAGAACACAAGAAAAGTTAATAAAAACTTTCTCCTATGGGAAACAGAGTTGATACATATGATTATTCTACACATAAATCTCCTTTCCTGCTCATAATAGTTTACCCTGATCCTTTATCTCCTCTGACCATGGTACCTCCCCCTGTGCACTTATTTATCTCCACATATTCCATTGTGTTGCATTGACCCATCATTCCTGCTTCTTATTGCTCTGTATATTTCTTCAGTGCCTAGGACAGTACTTGGAATGCAGGAAATTTTCCTTGACTGAAGAGAGAGAGAATAAAAGCAATGATTTCCACCAAACATATTAAGTAACAACACTGGACATCTTAAATGTTGTTACTTGACAGCAGTCTCCTCAAGTACGTGAGGAACTTTCTTCTAGCAGTGGACTTAGGAGTACCTGTCTGCCTGCTGAACAGGGGCCAGGCAGTGGATGGTAACAGAGATTGTGTGAGTTGTGGTATGGGAAGTGGCATGGGGTCCTCCCACCACTGTAACTGCTGTAATGTCACCAGCTCCACCACTGCTCTCTCCTTTTCCTTAAAATGATTTAACATTGTCTTTTACAATGTTCATAGACATTCTAGGGCAAAACATAGTCAATTACTTTTGAAAAATGCTGTATGTGAGAGTCACCTCTTAGCGGTTAATTACACTGTGTTCCTTATTAAAACTCTGAAAAGTCCTACAGAAAAGAAACCTAGGTTTGGGTAACCCAATATTTCCTAAGTTTTATTTTAACACAGGCTACTTTTATTTCAAGGAAGACCTACTTTCATCTTGACAGATAAAATGCTTTGCTAAAATTTGAGCCAGGGACAACTCACTGAATACTGGCACTATTATTTGTGTAATTTTAGGCAATTTATTTGACTTTACTCTTTTTGAGTTTCAGTTTCTTCCTTTATAAAATGGAATAATAATGCCTTTCTTTAGAGCTGTTGTGAGGATTAGATAAATACCATAAAAATTCAGATGCCCTCATACCTGTTTTTATTTCCTCAACCTCTTTTTTAAGCAAATGGTACAAGATTTTTTTTTTTAAAACCAGAATTTATTGGAGAAAAGAGTTTCTTATTAAGAGCCATGTAGTCACTGTCTTTCTGCTTCTTGTCTGGCATAGGTGGGAAACACTTCTTGGAGGCCTGGTTTTTTCAAATCAATTTATACAAGTGATGACTGCTGTCCCATCCACTTCAATCTATGGATTTGGTGAACATGAACATCCATCCTTTAGGCATGACATGAATTTTGTTAGATACGGAATGTTTTCCAGAGATCAATCACCAACGGTAATATGTGAATATAGATTCCTAATACTAGAAATCTGTTTCGAAAAAGAGACCATGAATAATAAGTTTGTATAAGTTGCCATAAATTTACTCTCAGAAATCGTATTGGTTCATACTGAGTCATAAAGGCAAGTTCAAAATTTTACATCTACTCAGGTTTTTACCAGTTTGCCTTTTATCCTCACCATATAAATTATGCTTTTTGGGGGAAATGTTATTAATTACTACTGGGTCCTTTTGAGTAGGATAATAAAGTGATACTAAACCATCAAAAAACATATTTCTTTTTGCTGTTGTAGGCATTTAGCAATCTCTATGGAGTTCATCCTTTTTATATGTGCATAGAGAATGATTTTAATGCTCACGGTGTTCTTCTCCTGAATTCCAATGCTCAAGGTAATATAATTGTCTGGTTGAATTATAAAGAAGCAAATGCACAATTTAAATGCTAATTTTTGCCTTTTCTCCCTTTAAACAATACTTATTAATTAGAATCAGAGTGAGAGATTGTCTACAGTTTAATATTTTGTTTCAAAATGGAATTGTATTAAATAAAACAGACACATTTATCCAAATATATTGCAAAATGCTCTTAAGACACACAATACTAAAGGCATGTAACTCACAGTCAGAAGCCATGTGAACAAGCAAAGTTAGAAATTTCATGGTTACACAGTGTCTCTGGCTCTGCCATCTCATCTCCATAAGGCAAACATTGCCAAGGCCACATTTCTGTGTTAATTTAGTCTAGAAATATTTGACGTGTTTCACCTTTGCAGTGACTTCCCTTAATTGTGTGCTTTGGTTTAAACTAACTCTCTCTCTCCCTGTCTCATGTGTGTGTATGTGTGTGTGTGTGTGTGTGTGTGTGTGTGTGTGTGTGTGTGTGTGTTGTAGGGGCAGAAAATTCTACCCCTATCCTCTTATGCTCCCAGTTGGGTCCAAGAATTAAACTGATCTAAGATAGACTAACAGGAGAAAAACAGAAATTTATTTAATATAAGTTTTATGTTGCATGGGAGCCCTCATAGAGAAATAAAGACCTGAAGAAGAACTTAGAGTAGTATACTTATATCCTGAATTGGACAAAGAATAGTAAATTGTGAAGAAAGTAACTAAATTATGTAGGAAGTCTTGAAAGATGAGTTACCAAGACCTTTACAATGTTCTCTAGGTCTCAACTTTCTGTCTTTGATGATGTGTTGGTTTTTTTTGTTTGTTTGTTTGTTTTGTTTTTTTAGCATAGGGTAGGCATCTTTCACATGGAAATTCCATTTCAGCTTTTAAAAAACAGCACAAAGATCAGACTGGTCTTTTTTGCATATGCTGTTTTTCAAGTGCTATTAACTTAAACAGTCAATATGCCAGAATAGCATATTTAAACCCTTTTAAATGCAATATATCACTGACTTGGTGAATTCTTTGGAAAAGAAAATTGTGAATACACAGAATTGGAAAATTCTGTCACACATTTAGAGGTTATCACAGCTATAAGTAATGCTTAATATAATTAGATAATTAAATACCTAACTAGATAGTATACAAATGGCAGAAATATTAAAATAGCTATCTCTGCCATTTATTTAATTTCACTTATTCTGTAATTTGCTTTGTTTTGCTCAGATGTCACTCTAAGTCCTTATCCTTCTTTAACATTCCGAACTATTGGAGGAATACTTGACTTCTACATGTTTCTTGGCCCCACTCCTGAAAAGGTTGTTCAGCAATACACAGAGGTGGGTACAGTACTGTAATTAATGCTCATGTTTCCATTGCCCTAGGTCAGATAGGGAGACGGGTAATTGTGTCTACAGTCAGACCAAGTCTCCTGACTTAATGGTCATTTTATTAAATACAGGTTTTAAACCATTTTCGAACAATTAGTCAGAATGTTCCTGAAATAAAATTACACCTTCCAAAAATATTCTAGACCTCTAGTTGGGAGTAATTTTTTCCCACTAGTCACAGTCACAAATCTCAGTTCCATTATTTCCAGTCTGTTATATTCTATTGCACTTGACAGTTCTCCAAAAAAGTGTCAACTCCCAGCGGTTTGATTCAATTGAGACCCATCAGAACTGTGCTTTGAGGAGTCAATGTTTGGGGGAAATCTTCCTGATGAGAAAGAACTCATGGAAAGTGCAGTAATGACTTTGGTTTATCTTCTGTGCTTTTCTTGTTTCCCACACATTTTCTAAGTACCTCCCTTGCCCCATGGTCCTATGACTACCAGACATTCTGTACATAGGTAGTATTTAACATAGGCTGCTAATTTAGTGCTCACCCTCCATCAAATCATCATTCTGCTAATGATCTCTTCTACTGGGGTGAATTAGTGAAATATTAAAATTCACAGGGATGTTTGAAGCTCAAAATAAGACACTTGGTGACTCGAATAATTGTCTAACAAGACTACAGACTTTATACTAGGTGGATGGCAAAAGAGGAGCAGATAGGTTTTGGGTCAAGGGAGGACTTAAGAAGAGCTATTTAAATAATAATTCCTAGAGTGCCTTTTGTTAGATTGTCACTGAATCTGACCAAAGTCTTGTCATCAAGACTTAATGACAAAAGTCTTTGTTATGATAATCATGAGAAGAGAAAGGGGATCTTTCCTAACAAGAGATTCCTCAGTTCTCTTTGAGACCAAAGGGTGACTGATGAAGGTTACTGAGCGAACTAGAAGCAAAGTGAATACTAAACTTTGTATCTTCTAGGGATTCTATAACAAGTGCATCGCTTCACTTTTTCTAAGTCTACAGAGACTTCTACATGGGATTTAGAAAAGATGGATCTGAGAGTGAGAACATGAGGAGATTGAGAAGAGGACTATTTAAAGCTGAAGTGATAGCCATCCTCCTGTCTCTTGTTGCTTTCTGTTTCAATTCTCCCTGTTCATTGCCTACTGTTGACACCTACTGCAGGGGAATAGGGGGTTGGATGTCCCCACTCAGTCAGCACCTCTACATAGGACAGGATTGTTTGAGTATAGAAGACTTTAGAATAGACAGTAAGAGTGGTGACAGAGATCAAGCAAAAGTTTATTCCCATTTACCTTGTCCCTTGAGTAATCCCTCACTGCCCTGAAGAACTAATCCAAAGCTGACAGCTTAAAATAAATAATTTTTTCATTTTATTTTCATATGGTTGATAATACAAACTTTCCTTAGTTCAATTAGTAGTTCAGGGGAGATGATGAGTTGATTATATATATCTGAATAATTGAGATTTCAAGTAAAAATATGCATACCAGATGGCCTGAGCTTGAATCCTGTCATTTGTTGGGTGATCTTGAGCAAGTTATTTACTCTTCCAGTGTTTCTCAATTTCCTTATTTGTAAAATGGGAATAATTATAGCTTCTACCTCATAGGATTGCTGTGATAATTAAATGAGATAACAAAATTTTAAAATGCACATGAATCACCCATTAAGCTTCAATAAATTCTATCGATGGTTAGTTTTCTTGTCTCATTGGACCTCTCTACAACTTGGTGATTACTCTTTCCTTGAACACCTCTTGTGAGACTTTTGAAACAATTTTTCTTGTTCTCTTAATTAGCTCTGACTTCTTTTTCCTAGTATATTGACAGATTTTTTACTCATTCTATAATTGTTGAAATTTCTCAGAGACCTGTACTCTTTTCAAAAAAGACAGTTACCCAGGATCGTTAGCTATACTCATAACATCGCCTACTCTACATGCATTGATGAATCACGTTTCTATGTCCAATCTAAAACCCTTATCAGAACTCTAGCATATTCTTTTGCTTATTTAAAATGTATATTTTAGGTTCCACATGCATCACAACATATTCTATGTATAATTAATCATCTTTTCCTAAACTTCTTACAAACTAGATCTTCCTGTCATCATTATCTTCTGATTTAATGGAATCATCAGGAACCCAACCATCAAAACAAGAAACCTAACGTTTATTTTATTTTCAGCCCTTCCTTCACTATAGTCCATGGACTGAATCTGTTTCCTAATTTTGTCTCCAATACTCTTGATAAGCTTTCATCTTCTCTCATTGGGCTGTCATAATAGCTGGGAACTAGTTTTCCCGCCCCCTGTTTGATTTTCCTACAAATTATCCTTCACACTTTTACCAGGAGGATTTTTCTATATTCTGTTAAACATCTAACCATGTTCTAAAGCAGAATTGTCAAGTAGAAATATGATTCAAGTCACATATATAATTTTAATTTTTTAGAAGTTAGTTAAAAAAAAGTAAAGATGGATGAAATTCACTTAAATAATATAGTATATTTTATTTAGCCCAATATATCTAAAACATTATCATTTCAACATGTGATCAGTATAAAAATAGTAAGATGTTTTGCATTTTTTCATATATTTCAAGTCTTTGAAATCTGATGTATATTATTTTACATTTTCAGCACATCTTAATTTGGGTTAACCACATGTTTAGTACTCATAGCCACATGTGAACAGTGGCTCCCATACTGTTTTTACACAGGACTAAAGGATAAAATATCCAAATGCATCTGCTTGGTTTATGAAGGTGCTTGATTATCTGCTCCTGTCCCAAATCTTCAGTATTGTCTCCCATCAAGTTCTGTTCAAACTCTATTCTCCAGCTCTACTGAAATTGTTCAAGATGTACTATGTTCTTAGCATCCATGCTTTCACAGATATTATCTCCTTTATTTAGAAGAGCACCTTATCTTGTCTACTTGGTGATCTACTTGTTCTTTCCAACACTTTCCGTATGAAGTCTTTTCAAGTCCCTATTGCTGAAGAACTAGACATCTGCTCTACTTGCACACTTCTTGATTAATAAATATATGGTGTGAATAGAATTTTTTTCCAGTCTCCTTCTGATCCTCCTTTTCCAACCAGTTATAGTTGAATACAAGTATTGTCTTTAATGCTGTGAAATAAAATATTGTGAAATTAATCAATTGGTTGATATAAGGAGGAGGTATATTTGAAGCAGCTTTTAATTTCCTTAGTTTAACCTATATTGTGAAACTTTTTTTTTGTTGTTACTATTTTGGCTGTAATTTGCAATTTTTTAGTTCACCTAATTATACAGATTAATACAATTTTTTAAAAACATAAATATTCAAAACCTCATGAGATTACATTATTTATAGCTGTTTTTATTTCTTTTATAACAGACAAAACTCTGTAGAGTTAACCTTGAGAAAAGGAGACCACAGGAATTTCAATGAACTAATTTGCTAATCACTCTTTATTTAATTAGTCTTTATTTTTTAATCATAACACAAATGACTTGAAACCAAGGTTCTAGCGTAGTGGAACTTTAAAAAAAAAAAAAAACTTCACTTATTGTTATTTAAAGGAACATCTACATGTCTAAGTAAGCGTGTCCTTTGTGAATATTCCAGATTGTTTACAATGAGGTTAGAAAATATTTTTCTGAGTATGTTTATTTTTAATTACATATGTACTATGAAAATTTGTTCCTCAATAACAATGTCAATTGGTGCAAAAATATATTCCCAAAGTCCTCTGCATTTAGCAGAAACAACTACTTTTCACAGTTTTCCAAATATCCTTTCAGATATTTACTATGAATTTATACACATATATTTGTATTTTTCTTCTGTATAAATGGAATCATACTAAAACTACTTTTGGGTGACTTGAATATTTAATTTACCTCTGAGTTGGAGATCTTTCCATATCAGTACACAGATCTGTGATATTTTTTTAAAAAGCTGTACCAAGTGACATTTAAGTTTCAGTGTTTCACTATCACAAAGAATGTGGTGACATTCTTGTTTGACTGTCTTTGTGCCTGTGTGTGTTTTATAGAATACATTATTATAGGTGAAATAAATGAATCAAAAATATGCCTATTCAAAATTTTGATAGATATTGTTAACACTCTCCTAAAAAAATTATAAAAGACTACCAATTTCTACTACAGTCTAAAGGATTGAAACTGGACCTCAAGGCAGTGCAATTTGTTGATGGCAAGAGTATGGGTCAGGTGTTTGAAGAACTGGCTCTATTCCCCTTTGTGATGCTCTGCTTAGCGCTGCGACATGGCACTTAACCTTCCTGTCTTCCTGGATCCTTTAACATGCTACTTCCCCAAAATGCTAATACATGCCGCTTCTAGTCTTGGCTTTCAAGCATATAGCAGAGTTTAACATGCTTAATATGCAGTTTATGAAGATTGCATTTCTAAATCAATCTGATACATCTTCTGCTTGCCTAAATTCCTTTGGTATGGAGCCAAATTCAGAAAAGCTAAGGCCTTCAAGACCCACTCAGATTCTCAGAAGCCAGCTCTGCTTTGATGCTTTGCTGCCTGAATGCTGCTTTGGCTCAGAGACCAGTGTTTGGCTGGTTATCTGTGTCCCTGAGTCCGGGGTGATTCCAGGTGGGCGTCAGACAATCAGAAAGTCCAAAGAAGGGGTGAGGTAGAGGGGTCAAGACGTAGCACAAATCCCCTTGACAAGCATTCTGGGAGAAAATGCTGTGTTGCCAGACTAACCTGTTTCTCGGCATTCACAGGTGGAGATTTTCATATAAAAGAGTTTTATTTCCCAAGCCTGTGCCAGAACAGCAAAACCAGTGACTTAAGTTAACTTTCTGTTGTCATTGCTATTGTGTTTTCTTTTAAACAACATTACTGTTACCACTGTCAATTTTGGCTTAAATACAATGGTACTGTGAGGTATTGGAGATAAAAATCAGCTGCTAGGCGAACCTGATTCCAGGTTTTGCTGAAAAATGAGAAAATGATTAGAGGAAGATTGGTAACTATTTTCTTTCTACCTTTCAAATACTCATTTCAAAGAGGGGAAAAAAGTGAAAGAATGTTCAAACCAGAATTCTGAAACTGAGAGGAAAATTGCTAGGTGATGGCAATCTTGTGGTAGATATTTTCTAGGCCACTTGGCTCTTCCTGTACATTGCATCCAACCGGCTTTAAAAAAAACTGGAAGAGAAATGGGGATGGTGGTGCACAGCACAGTTAGGGAACCAGTATTCTAGTTCTATGCCATCCAATATGGTAGCCACTAGTCACATGAGGCCATTGAAATCTTGAAATGTGTACAGATCACTCTGAGACATGCTCAAAGACTTAGTGTTGATTTCAAAGGCTTAGCACAAAATAGAAAGTAATATTAATAATTAATGCTATTAATATATTTCATAATAGTAAAACCATCATACATTCATTTAATATTACCTTAACACTTATTAATGTTATTTAATAATTAACATATTAATAAGAATAAAATCCTATTTTGTATCAATTATATGTGAAAATGATGTTTTTTTGTTTTTTGTTTTTTTAACATATTTTTTATTTTAAAATTGTGGGGTACAGTTAGGGGTATACAAATATGCATTGTGCAGGTACCCTTGTTGATGAGGTGTGCCCCCCCATCCCCAGACAGATAT